>NW_024582927.1:226057-228139 GCF_018398535.1 Haplochromis burtoni
GACAGACTGGCGACCTGTCCAGAGTGTACCCCGCCTCTCGCCCTATGACAGCTGGGATTGGCTCCAGCACCCCCCGCGACCCTGAAAAGGATAAGTGGTAGCGAATGGATGGATGGATGGATTTTTCTGTCACTAAATTCGATATTTTTAATGTGGAGCCACCTCAAACAAGGAGAATGTTTGACTGCAGCAAATCTTCTCTAACCAAGCTTTAACAACATCAGGTGACATGGGCAAAGAAAATATTGGCTTGATAAGCCTAGACAGACTTTCTATTTTAGTTTGTAGGATTCGACCAAAAACAGTGATGTCTCTTTGCAACTGTTGGCATTTTTCTATATTATTCATAATATTCTTCTCCTTGGACACTGCTTTATCTTTAGAAATATCCCCAAATATTTCACTTACATTTTTAACCTTTACGTTATACAATGGCTGCAGAGTTAAGATTTCATCCATCCACCGATTCGCTCCCGCTTATCCTTTTCAGGGTCCCGGGGGGCGCTGGAGCCTATCCCAGCTGTCATAGGGCGATAGGCGGGGTACACCCTGGACAGGTCGCCAGTCTATCGCAGGGCTAAAACACAGAGACAGACAACCATTCGCACTCACATTCACTCCTGCATTTATCTATATTTAACTGTAACCCTAAAGCTTTAAAACAGTGTTTATAGTTCTTAATGATGCTGAAATTTGATTTGTTTTCTTTTTTAAAATAGTATCATCAGCCAACTGACTTCCCGTTACATTAATCGCGTCTACTTCGTTGTTTGCAATGAAAATACATAACATCTAAAAAAAAGAAAAAAAAGAAAGAAATCTTCTTTCATTTAGTAAATCACTCCAGACAATCAGATCCTAAACGAGTCGTATGCTATTGTGTATTGTGGATGTCGTCCTCTCAACAAACCTGATTGATTCACAGATTTATTGATGAAAGAGCTCTTTTTAATCTGGCAGCAATCGATACGGCAAGAATTTCATAATCTGCGTTTAACAGTGTAATTGGCTTTTAATTATTTAAAAGGCCAGGTTTAGGAACTTCTCCAGGTTTATGAATTAATGTAATCAGTCCTGGTTTCATTGGGAGCTTCTTTCTCTCTGCAAAAAGAAATATCTCCACACATTAAGCTTCTTAGATCTTTCCAAAGAAATCGATCAAAATGAGCCGTGAGCCCATCTGCACATGGAAAAGTATTTAAGACCATCTTGAAGTGAGAAAAAAGAAATGAGTGAGCTTGATGGCTAAGAATGACACGATGGTTCTGACTTTATCATCCACGAAGGTTACTGACTACTGTGCTTTATGTGACAGTGATGACAATCGGCCGCACGCACTTCAGCTTCGCCGAAAGTTACTCCAAGGCGACCGTTTCATTACTGGATCATCCGAAGGTCCACGGAGACTGCACTAAGAAACTGGCCTACAGGAGCTAGCCGCACACGTCATCCAGCAACAACTAGCTTTCATGTTCACTTACCTCCGTTAGCTCTGCTGCACCAACCTTTCCCACATGTAACAACAATTTGAGGTGGCCTGCAGGTGGCGCTAGCTCTGCTAAATCAATTCCAGCAATCCGGTTCGGAAGGTCAGAGAGCGGGCTCACCTGAACTGTTGAAGCACAGCCAAAGACCCCAGATCCAGGTCCAACCAGCTGGCGCACGGAAACAGCTCCTCTACTCTTCTTCGTCTTCCACACTTTCCTACTCATTCCCGTCTTCCAAACCGTTCCTTCACTGCCCCCTGCTGGTTTTACGGCAGCTTCTTCAATGCGTATCCTCCGTTCCTCTCAGCGGCTCGTCCAGTCGAAGACACGTGACCAGAGGAGGCCGCAGGCATTTAACCAAGCTAGGAAGCCTCGGCAGCAGTCTCTCCAGACCACGCAAACAACTAGAGAAATAAGAGCTACAGTCATACGTCTGTGTAAATGTTCAAGCAGGCCCGGCCCTAACCAATCTGGCGCCCTAGGCAAGATTTTAGGTGGCGCCCCCCTGCATCGGCAGTGTTAGTGTATGTACTCACAAGAAACCGAATAGCTTTGTCTTTGACCATTTTTTTTTTACTTAAAGAAAGCAAATTCA
>NW_024582927.1:229529-235499 GCF_018398535.1 Haplochromis burtoni
ATACAAATGTGTGAAAATGGAACACAAAGCCAACACATTTGTGCTTTCTTCATTTTTTTTGAACTGCTGCCCTGTTTGCAACATTATTTAAACCTATTTCATTTCAGCTGAAATAGTTCCAAATATTTTGGGTTTTTAATCTCATATGATGTATGAGATCATACTATAAAGTAACCCTGCCATTCCACATTCAAGTATAAAACTGCCATACTTTCAGTCTGCTTCACTGTGAACATGTCTCAGGCTGGGTCTCTGACCCAGCACTCTGAGTTCTCTTTCTATTTTTCTCATTTTTTGATATATTATTAGTTTTTGTGTTATTTCCTATTTGCCTTTAGTTTGGGCGGTTATTGTTCCCGGGTTTTCTGTGTTTTGGTGTTTTGGTGTTTTGTATTCATTCATTATGTATTAGGTCTGTTAGGTTTGTGTTGTCATGTCTAGTTTTAGTGTTTCCTGTTTTATTCTGACAGTGTCATGTGTTCTTTGTTCATTGTATTTAGCTTTCCTCTCCTGATCCTGTCATTTAGGTTTATGTCAGTCAGCTGTTCCCCCATGTGTCTCCACTTCCCCTGATCACCTCTTGTATGTATTTAAGCCCTTTGTTTTCTGCATGCTATTGTCGGGTTGTTCTGTCACGGCGGGGTGCGCCGATGTGTGTGGAAACAGGACCCAAAAGCAGATGACGATGATGACGACGACGACGACGACGAGGAGTAGTAAGGTTTTAACAGAAAGGTGATCCTTTATTGAGATGACGGCAGGGAAAACCAGGAAACCAAAGCAAACTGTCAAAACACTACGAAACAAAACACTAAGAGGTACTAAGACCAAAAACTATAACTATAACTGTGGAGAACATAAACAGGCAAAGACGAAAACAAAGGCTAAGGTCAAAATAACAGACGACCCGACAATAGCATGCAGAAAACAAAGGGCTTAAATACATACAAGAGGTGATCAGGGGAAGTGGAGACACATGGGGGAACAGCTGACTGACATAAACCTAAATGACAGGACCAGGAGAGGAAAGCTAAATACAATGAACAAAGAACACATGACACTGTCAGAATAAAACAGGAAACACTAAAACTAGACATGACAACACAAACCTAACAGACCTAATACATAATGAATGAATACAAAACCCCAAAACACCAAAACACAGAAAACCCGGGAACAATAACCGCCCAAACTAAAGGCAAATAGGAAATAACACAAAAACTAATAATATATCAAAAAATGAGAAAAATAGAAAGAGAACTCAGAGTGCTGGGTCAGAGACCCAGCCTGTGACAGAACAGCAGCTGTTACTAGCTCATCTGTCTGTGATATGCACAATTACAATACTGTGCAAAGGTTTTGAGTCACCTCTCATTTCTTTCCATTTTGCTTTCCAGGAGCCAGATATTCAAAAATCAAAAAATCAACATTTTCACACCTATGCTTTTTTTTAAATTTGTTTGTTCAATCATTAATTCTGACCTATCAATCATTTCAGCATCAAAAGACACACCTACACCCACTCCTACCCAACATACACACTCGTATACATACATTGACGTAAACAATGGCAGAAAATTATGGGAAATTCAGGAAAGGAATAAATAAGTGTTGTCTACACATAACAGAAAACATAGCAAAGAACCAATCTTCAGTGATATCTTTAGACACTTTGTTTTGGGCAGCCTGTAATGAAAACAAGGAATTTGTCCCCATTTCTTGAGTTAAATCTATGAAAAATGCCAAAGATAACACAATTTGACAGGCACTAATTAATAATTGTATCAACAGGCTTAGCTTGACCATTTTCTTTTTGTTGAACACTTGGCATATCTCAGAACGGTGTGCAGGGAGTCTCTAAAACATCTGAGAAAGCTAGAGTTTTTAAAAACTCTACAGCAGATGAACAGTATCTGAAAGTCAAAAACTGGAAAAGATCCAGCAAAGACCTGACACAGGACCTGAGAGATGCATCCAATCTGCTGTTCACTGAAGACTCATTAGAAGTTGTCTCAGAGGAAAAGTGGCTTTCATGGCATGGGATACCATCAAGTATCATGAAAGTTTCTCTGTGCAGGCAAAATTGAATTTTAGAGTGCCGAGGGCCGAAGACCTCTCCCTTCAGTCATTTATGAGCAGTCTGTACTCAGTCAGGCACACAGGGCTCTATTCCACATCCTAAGTATGAGCTCTTGACTTCTGGCAGAAAGTAGAGTCCTAAAATGTGGCTGAATAGCATTAACGTTTCATTTGTCCCTACACCAATTAAGCTTTTACATCAGAGCTTTGTGTAGCACAGAGGTTTTCTGTGGAGTATTGGTTGCTTTTAAGCTGCTTGGTTTGTCATTATCGATCCACTTCTATTTGGTATTTCTTTAGTCTTTCTTTTAATGTTTATTGGCTCTTTTAAAAAGCAGTTTCTGTGACAGCACTTTACACATTTCTGTAAAATTTGTCTTAGGGGACAATAAAGTATACTGTACCGTATCAAGAAGCCATTAATAAGAAGGAAACTGATAGAAATGGCAGATGAACTAAAAGCCAGAGGCAACAGGACTTATGTAGAGATGAATCAAATTTGATATTTTTATTTAACATGTTGCCAGTATGTAAAGATACGGCCCAGAGATTAGCTTTGAATGTTGTTCAAGATCCCTTGAGAACTATTTGTGAAGACACTTACAGAAGTTACAGGAAAGTGTTCCTAAAAGAGAGTTCAGCCTGTGTAAAATTTAAGGTGGTCAAACACTGAATTTCAAGCTCGTTGGGACTGTGGAAACTGGGGTTTGCTTGTTTGTCTTATTTTATTTTCCCAGGTCTTGATAGATCTTTGCACCTAGTTCATCAGCAATGAATGAAGCAATGAGGTCTGTTTCAAGACTAAGGGAGAACAAAATCTTTGTCTCTGATGTCTGTGAGCTGAGCTCTGCAGCTAACAATGTCCAGCAGAATGCAGTTCTGTCAGAGGAGTGCTGCAGCCTCAGCTGCGCGGGGACTGAGAGGAGCGTGTCGTCGCTGCTGGCTCTGGCTCTTTAAATACTGGCTGCCTCCGGCACTTCGCGGCCGGCCGAGGGGGGAGCCCAGCCCCGGTGGGCCGGTTGCAGCTCTCCTGGGCTCCTGCAGGAGGCACTGCAGCGGGGTTTCTGTCCGTGGTGCTGGAGAGTCGGCAGTCTCTGTCCGGGGTGCTGAACGGCTCGGTTTGCTGCTGCCGCCTTGCAGACTCGGCCCCCTGTGTCCGGCTTGGCTCCGCACCTCTTTCGGGTTCGTAGTCGTTGGAGCGTTACCGGAACGTCCGTCTGCCCGGAGATGTGTCTGCGAGGGGGGAGGGGAGGGCAGTAGTCTGAGCGTAAGGTAAGGCCGAGCTGTGTCTGCGTGACAAAGAGCAGCGTATGCGTGGATGTTGTGAGGCCTCGGCTGCAGACTGTGACGCTGGATTTGGTGCCGAGCGGTGCGGATGAAGCGAGGACGTATTTAGGTTTCCATGTTTTTAACTCGTTTCCTTCCACGGAGAATCATTGGAGATCTGCCTTTTCATCCGATTATTATTATGGGCCGCTCGGCGTTTCCGGCGGTTCTTTGGCGGCCCCAGAAGTGAGAGCCCGAAACGGGAACAGCCCGTCCTCCGCCGGCCGCAGGCCTGGTGGTGCTTAGCCCATCGGCCTGTAGCTCACTCTGTGTTCTCATTTCTCTTTTTGTCAAATGCTGTCAACGTGAAAAAAAGCTTTCAGCAGGATGAGGTCACCTGAAACTTTAGTCATCCTGAAATCCCGATCTGTCACGTCTACAGCTGACTGCTGTCGACTGCCTTCTAGGACGTAGCCTGCTTTACTTTGAGCTCCAAAATCACGGGCATTGATCAGAAAGTCCATCTGTTTACTGATGGAATATTTGAATAGTTAGACTGTACGCTCACAAAACATGTCTGCATTGGATACTGTAAGTGTCAAAACGGGGCTCCCCCCTCACGAAATAATTTAGTCATACTTTTGAACTAATGGATATTTGTATTGTTCTTGCCGTCCAATGATTTTTAACTTTAGCCAAGAAAAGTGGCTCAATCTGCAACAAGACCGTTGAAATAATTCAAGCTCATCTTTCCAAAGCTAAATAGATAGCAGTAAATCATTACATAAGAAATATATTTGTCTACATTTGATTTTGATGTTTTCTGATATGAGAATCAAAATACAGATTTTGGTCAAATCTGTTTGGATGTGGAATTCGCTCACTATATAAACATACAACACACAGCAGCAACAGCTAATGTTTGGTGTTCCCAGTGACATGCTACATTGCTGTCTGAGCATGTACAGTATACTAGACCCATGTGCACCCACATATTTCTCCAAAATACACATTTTCTGGTACCTTTGGAAAGATTTTCTTTTAGAAAAGTAGAGTTTTCACATTTCTACCTCCATAAAATTGTGGGATTCACAAGAGAAAGATTAAAGATCTTTAGTTAGAATATAAGCAGCAGCTTAATATAGTGTATAACATAGTTGTCCTACAACACTAGCTGACTGTAAGGTGGTGTTGTGTGTTTTGTGTGTTTTGTGTGTTTTATCCAGCAAAAATGAGTTCAAAGTTCAGACTCTGAGCCCGCGATGGACCAGTACAGAACCAGTCAACCAGAGAGGACAAGCCTCAGTGACAATGTACCTATCTGTCTGCCTGCCTGTCTGTCTGTCTGACTGTCTGTGCTACACTTCCTCACTTGTGAATGTTACTCATGTCCCTCTGTTACTTAGATGAGTCAAGACACTACAGAGACACGAACACGAACCCGCTCCAAAGGCATCCGGGGTCAGTATATACACACCCACACACACAAATAAAATTTCTAATACATTAAAAAAATGTTGAAATGAACGCTATAGTTTGCATAAAGCTCTTATCATTTTCACCATGACAAAGAGGGTGGAGTACTGAGAAAACACTAACACACTTGCTTACCAGACCTTCCTACTTACAACAGTAGTCAAGACAGCTGTAGCTGTTGTAGATGAAATTCGTTTTTGGAGTGTTGCTTGGACATATCTTTACTGTTGTAAATGGACTGATTCTTACATAGCCCTTTTCTACTCTGCCGGAGCACTCAAAGCGCTTTATACAACATGTCACATTCACCCATTCATGCCCATTCACACAAGACCTTCTTCTATGCTTTTTAGAAAAAAAGAAGAAGCTAACTAGCACATACATTCTCAAGTGAATGCATCAGAGAGCAACTTGGGTTAGTATCGTGCATGCAGACTGGGGGTGACAGGGATTAAACCAAAAACCTTCCAATCAGCAGGTGACCTGCTCTACCACCTGAGCTCCAGCCACCGCATACCCTGTGGTCTACTCATAGGGTGCAGGCTTCCTATGGATGCTGGCATTGAACTGTGTGCTGATAATAAGCAGATGGTCACTTTTATCTCTTCTTCTTTTATCATTATCTTGTTTTTCTCATTTGCCTTGGCACACTCCTCAGAGCAGTTCTCAGCACTTACCAAACACATTTTAACAATTTTTCCTGTGCCATGCATGCTGAAGGATAGAACTCTCTCAAAACCATTATCATTTGTGACAAATGCTTGTTGTGCATTAGTATTTTAAATTATCATGTGTCATTAACCTGCATATAATCTTAAATATTGACACCGAAACAAAAAATTGGCATGCTATGTGTAAAAATATAATAGTACATCTTGTCACTCTGTGGAACAAGATGTCCTCTAATTCTCCAACTTACATTGTAATGGAGAAGATGCCATCTATCTCTTACAGTAAGCAAATCATGTCGACTATAAGCAGAGCTCACAAGATAATAGGCTCAGAGTTTTCACTTCAGTTAAAGCCAAATTATTGTTATATCAGTATCTAACATGTCTTCCTGTTTCATCAGAACTGGTGGCACAAGAAATGAAGCAAGACTTAAGGTAAATGAGTTTATAACTCAGCATAAAAAGTTATATATATATA
>NW_024582927.1:236956-254499 GCF_018398535.1 Haplochromis burtoni
AAAAAAATGCAAATTGTGGAAAAATCTTAGAATAACGCCAAAGTGGGCAAAATGGAGGCTCATCCGATCTGTGAAGACTAGCCTTCACAAGATGAGGAACGATTTTAAAAAGCCCCATGTTTTACTTGTTTTACTTAGACAGAGAATCACACACCCACAGAGAAACTCAAACCCTGGGTCTGAGGCCCTGTGACTAGGGATGGGTATCGAAAACCAGTTCTTGTTGAGAACCGGTTCCCACTGTTTCAATTCCTTGGAATTGTTTGCCATTTTTGCAAACGATTCCCTTATCGATTCCAGTCGCCCCGAATGTATTTTTTTGCAATGTAGTCAGGGTGACAAAAAGCCAGAGCTCTGTCTAGCCAAATATTCTGTCATGTGTTGCTGTGCTGAAGCCAGGTTTTGGCATCAACGTGCAAGATACAGGAGACAGGACGTGAAAGCCTTTAACTTTTATTATTTGTAACCTACAAGGAAGAGAGATAAACAGAGAGCCAGGTCAGAACTGAACCAGGACACGTAAAGCAGAGGACTACACAGGAGAAGCATGAGGGATGATGCAACAAGCAATACAGAGGGTTTAAATACAAAAAAGCAAATGGGCAAAGTGGAGACACCTGAAGAGCACAGCTGAACTGAATCTGACTAAATAGACAGGGGAAGCAAAACTGAACATAGTGTACTTTCAATTCATTTTTTTGTCACATTCACAGTATAACATGCAGCGAAATGCTTGCGTCTGAGCTGCGCACAGGCTGCAGACATCGCTCCAAAGGTGTGTGTAGCTTTACCACTATACCAACACAACAAGAGACAAGGAACTATCAAAATAAAACAGGAACTAACTGAGCAGGCAACAGATTCATATATAAACTAGACATGGCAACAGAAACACAGATTTGACATAGAAACAGAAAGGTAAACACTGAAACAAGACTGACTGACTGAGGACTAAACACAGACAAGACAAGGGCACAGGAGAAAAGGGAGGCAAAAATTCAAGGGACTCAAAACATAAACTGAATATACTTGACTTAAAACTAAAACTAACATTTTTAATTAAGAGTTTAGACAAAAATAAAAAAAAAACAGGACTATGACAGAATTACTAAATGGTAAATGGCCTGTATTTATATAGCGCTTTACTAGTCCCTAAGGACCCCAAAGCGCTTTACATATCCAGTCATCCACCCATTCACACACACATTCACACACTGGTGCTGGTAAGCTACATTGTAGCCACAGCCACCCTGGGGCGCACTGACAGAGGCGAGGCTGCCGGACACTGGCGCCACCGGGCCCTCTGACCACCACCAGTAGGCAACGGGTGAAGTGTCTTGCCCAAGGACACAACGACCGAGACTAGAAATATTATGATAAACAAAATTAGAAAGTCTTCACAGAACAAATCCCCAAATAAGTTCACTAAACACAAAACGCTGGGTCAATGACCTGGGAACTATGGCATAAACAAACATTAGCTCAAAACTATCACACTATCAAACATAAAGCGCTAGGGATTAAGCACCTTCTCTAACTTGTATTCACAATTAAAACCGAGTTAGAATTACGAATTAATCTAGCAAGCATGACTTTGGACTGCGAGAGGAAGCCAGAGTACCTGAAGGAAAGCCACTAAAAACTTTGTTGCTAGTAGTATCTAGACTCTCCAGTGTTGCTCACACACCTCAATATAGTATGTGACAGAACACTAATTACTTGTTAGGTTTCTTTCTTCTTCTGACATTATACACATCAGTAACCATGTTTCTCTTTTCAGCATACTTGGTTGCCCAATTGTGAAGAAAAGGAAGCTGGAGGAGGCTGAGGCCGGGGAGAACCAGTCCGCTCCCAAGAGAAAGAATCAGTCTGCTAAACAGGCAGCAGATGGAGGGTTGACTGCAGACAGTGACACAGCAGAAGAGGAAGAGGAGGAGCAGAAAGAGAATGATGGGGATGAAGAAAACAAGGACAAGAAGGCCAAAACAACAAGCAGGCCAGAGTCAATAAAAAGTGAGTAAATCCAGACTAGAGCAGTTGCCTCCTTACCCGCCAAGCAAAACTGGCTCCTGTATACATAGTTATTTTAAGTATGTACAGTCAGGGAAAACAATTATTTGAACCCCTGCTGATTTTGTAAGTTTTCCCACTACCAAAGAAATGGTCAGTCTATAATTTCAATGGCAGGTTTATTTGAACAATGAGAGACTTTACTTTATTGATTTATATAGTACTCTTCACAGGATAAAAACCACAAAGTGCTTCACAATAATATAAAACAGATAAACATAAAAGAGTACAATCAAATACACAGCACAAATCTAATTAAAAACTAGTCTAAAGATGGAGGGAGAGAATTCCACAACCTTGGGGCCACCGCTCTGGTTTTAAAACGTGTTCGGGGGACTACCAACAGCCTTTGAAATCAATAAAGTAAAGTAAAGTAAAGTAAAGTAAAGTAAGAGACAGAACAATAACCAAAACATCCAGAAAAATGGATTTTAAAAAAGTTACAAGTTAATTTGCATCTTCATGAAGGAAATAAATATTTGATCCCTTTGCAAAACGTGGTTTAGTGCTTTGTAGCAAAATCTTTTTTGGTAACTGGAGAAGTCAGACGTGTCTTGTAGCTGGCCACAAGTTTTGCACACATCTCAGGGGGGATTTTGTCCTACTCCTCTTTGCATATCCTCTCCAAGTCATTAATGTTTCATGGCTGATGTTTGGCAACTCTAACCTTCAGCTCCCTCCACAGATTTTCTGTGGGATTGGAGACTGACTAGGCCACTCCAAGACCTTAATATGCTTCGTCTTGAGCCAATCCTTTGTTGCCTTGGTCGTGTGTTTTGGATCATTGTCATGCTGGAATACTCATCCATGACCCATTTTCAATACCCTGGCTAAAGGAAGGTGGTTCTCACCAAAGATTTGATGGTACATGGCCCCATCCATCCTCCCTTTGATGTGATACAGTTGTTCTGTCCCCTTGGCAGAAAAACACCCTCAAAGCATGTTTCTACCTCCATCTTTGACGGTGGGGATAATATTCTTGGAGTCATTGACAGCATTCTTCCTCCTCCAAACATGGCAAGTTGAGTTGATGCCAAATAGCTCGGTTTTGGTCTCATTTGACTACAACACCTTCACCAAGTCCTCTTTTGAAACATTGAGATGTTTGGTGACAAACTTCAAAGTTTGAGTAGTTCTGGCCTGATTCCTCACCGTTCTTATTCTCATAAACTCCACGAGGTGAGATCTTGTGTGGAGCTCCAGACCGAGGGAGACTGGCAGTTATTTTATCATTCTCCCATATGCGAATAATCACGCCAACTGTTGTCACATTCACACCCAGCTGCTTGGCGATGGTCTTGTAGTCCATTCCAGCCTTGTGTAGGTCCACAATCTTGTCCCTGACATCCATGGAAAACTCTGGTCTTGGCCATGGTGCAGAGTTTGGAATCTGGATCGATTGATTGCTTCTATGGACAGCTGTCTTTTATACAGGTAATGAGCTGAAAAGGCTCCAAATGTCAGCTTGTTACCTGTATAAAATATAAATGGGAGCCAGAAATCTTGCAGATTGATGGGGGATCAAATACTTATTTCCTAGTCAAAAGTTTGGACACACCTTCTCATTGAATGGTTTTTCAGATCTTTTATTGTTGTAATTTGTTATGGAATAATAAACTGTAAAGCCTCTGAAAATGGAGGGGCTGTGCATAAAAGTTCCTAAACAGATAGCGCAAGACCTTTGTTAACATCAATCTTGTTTGTGGTGTACAGACACAAAATTACAATTTCTGTCACTGTCAACTCTGATGTTACTCTGATGTGGGTGAAGTAGATCTTAAAATGTAATGCCTACTTACATAAAAGTAACATTGTAGACTTTGAAAAATATTGATAAAGGTACATGTAGTTGTAATTCCTTACTTCAACCTGAAACTGATCCAAGTTTCCATTTTGTAGTTGAAATATAGACACATTAAAGCATATGTAATCCAGTGTCACAGAAATGAGCTTTGTATAAAAACAAGGACATTAAAAAACATAATCAGTATTTGAGTGACTGTGACGAACAGAACCGTTTCAAGATAGCGGAGAGTTTGGCATGAGTGTAGACCAAAGCCAACTTCCTGAACAGTTGACTTTGGTCTACAGTTTGGTTTGCATGCTTCACTTCACTCTTGCTAAACAAATCACATCAAGTCACCTGCAAGATCAGTCACAATGCTTGTTTTTGTGAGATGACACAGACAAAACAATCTGTGGCAATGACATTTATCTGTACTTTGAACTCCACAGCAGAGGCCTCACAGGTGACAAAAGTAACAGCAGTGTGTCCTTCAGCTGACCTTGACATGAACAAACACATCAGTGCAAAGGCTGAGAACAAAACTGTGAGTGAGAAAGCTGGTGAGGAAGTAAAACCTTCTGATGACCTTCAGCAGGAGGAAACAGAGACAAAGGATGTGAAGGATGCTTGTCTGATGACCAAGAATCAGCCATCTGTGGAACCCGCAGAGCTAACAGGCATTCCTGATCTAAAAGAAACAAAGGAGGCGGAAGAAGCAGAAGAACAGGAAGAAAATGGACAGCAAAAAAGTCCTGAGAATATTGTAGAAGAGAGGGTAATAGAAAGACAAGTGATAAGCCAGAAAAACTCAGATCATCAGTATTCAAGTGGTGATTACGGCCATCTGGCAAAAGAGTCAAAGCAGCATAAGAGGGAAACTGATGAAGAAGAGGTCGAAGAAGAGGAAGAAGAGGAAGAAGAGGAAGAAGAAGAAGAGGAGGATGGAACAGACAGGGAGGTTCTCCAAGAGGTTGACACTCCTTACACTTTGAGTCCACGCACTCAGGGATCTGAAACTGAGGTGTCACTCAGGGAAGAAAAGATCTGTACTCCCATGACTGAGGAAGAAGAGGATGAAGAACAGGAAGGGGAGAGAGAGGGGGAGGATCACAGACAAGAGAAGGAAGACAGTGAGATCCTGGGGGAGGAAGAGGAGGACCAAGACTCCAGTAAAGCCTCTCCAACAACAGTGGTTATAGAGGTCCGCTCTGAGGAGGATGATGATGATGATGATGATGAAGATGAAGAGGAGGAAGAGGAGGAGGAGGAGGAAGAAGAGGAAGGAGAGGAGCAGGATCGTGTCTCAGAGGGCTCGGGAATAACAGACGACTCAGAGAACTGGGATATGACTCGGGGGAACCTGGGGCTGCTGGAGCAGGCTATTGCTCTGAAGGCGGAGGAAGTGAAGGAAGGCCAGGAGAGCCGGAGCTCCCTGGACTACCAACCATACACATCATCCAGCAAGAGCTCAGAGGCTGCTGCTGTAGCCCGCCGCACCACTCACTACAGCAAAGGTAAGAAACAGCAAAGTCAAATGTGAACGTGTTTGCATAGAAAGTAGGTGATCACTATCTAAATAAAATTCCAGAAAAAAAGGAAGTCAAGTGTCCAACGCCAGGGTGTGATGGGACGGGTCATGTGACTGGGCTGTATCCCCATCATCGCAGTCTGTCTGGATGTCCTCACAAAGACAGAATCCCTCCAGAGAGTAAGTATAGCTTACCATTAACTTCATTGACCAACATTCAAATGTGTGCACTTTGAATTATCACCATGATTAATAAATACTGACCAATAATGCTAACACACAAACCTGTTTCTAAAAAAGTGTCCCTAATATTGTAGGGTGTTTACCTTGCAATTTAAAGTGCCTTAAGGTGATTGGTGCTATATGACTGGCCAACACTGAATTGACTAGATAATAAAATCACCAAATTGTAGGTAGCATCCTGCAAATTTATATTTAGTAATGTTATTTCGGAATACAATATCATCATAGGTTTTCACAGATGGGTGAATCCCTATCTTTACTTTTGGGGTGCTTTTTTTTTTTCCTGACCTGTATGTTTGTTTATTAGTTGTGAGGTGTTCCACAACATTAGACTGTCACATCCTCAGCATATTAAGTCAACTATTTTACATAGGCTTTTAACTTTTTTGGAATTCAGGTTGTAATTATTATTATTAACTCTACCAGCTTTACCATTACTCTTACTTCCACTACTGCTGTAAATTCTGTATCTTTGCCACTTGTCCTTTTCTAGCTCATACAGGTGTACACGTACATTACTACTGTTACTGCTGTGAAACCACCTAATGCAAGATAAATGCACTGACCTGAGTTTGCACTTGCTGTGTGTCTGTAGTCCTGGCCATGCATGAGAACGTCTTGAAGTGTCCTACTCCTGGCTGCACAGGCCAAGGCCATGTTAACAGCAACCGCAACACACATCGCAGGTTAATAAAGCACTCGATACACTCTGAACACTTTTTACAACAGTATATGAAACAGAAATTGACTGTCACTACTTCATAGAAAAGAACTTGTAAAAAGAGGCTTGTATTCTGATGGGTTTTTTTAAATAGTTTAGTGTTAAAGATCCTAGATCTGATTGCACACACACACACACACACACACACACATTTGCAAAATAATACTGCATAACATTTCATTGTGCTCACATCTGCTTACACTGCTTTCCCAGCAATTCAGTGAGTTTCTATTGATGAGCATTTTATTTCTTTAAATGCAATATCATTGGCATGCCTCCCCATCAGTCTGTCCGGCTGCCCCATTGCCGCAGCTGCTAAGCTGAACAAGAACCAGGACAAACAGGTTCATTTACAGGCTTCAGCCAGTGAACCCTCTTCCAATTCTGACAGAGTGCTCAGGTGAGACATGCAAGAAAAATTTTCAACTAATTGATTCATACAATGTTAAAGTATCAGTACCTAAATCAGGGCTCTTTTTTTAGGCCCATGTGTTTTGTCAAACAGCTGGAGATCCCTCAGTATGGCAGCTACCGGCCCAACACGGTGACCACTACACCTCGAGCAAACCTGGCCAAGGAGCTGGAGAAATACTCCAAGGTGTCTTTTGACTATGCAAGCTTTGATGGTCAGGTTTTTGGAAAACGTACGCTCATTCCAAAGACACCTAGCACTGCTGAAACATCACCCAAAGCCTTCAAAAGTAAGACACAATTTCACTTTGCTTTTATTTTTTAACAACTTACAGGCTTTTTATAACCAATCCAATCCAACTTTATTTATATAGCACTTTAAAAACAACAAAGTTGACCAAAGTGCTTTCCAATAATAAAACAGAGACAGCAGTTAAAAAACATACATTAAGCAGACAAAGAAATAAATATAATAACAATAAAATAAATACATAAATGAAAAAGAAGATAAAAATAAATCAGTATATATATTAAATATTAAAACATGAGTAAAATAGACAATAAGATATACAATGAATAAGATTAACAAAATAAAAAGATTAAGAGTGACCAACAGCTGACTAAAACTGACTACAAGCTGACTCTGGTACGACTCCTAAAAAGCCTTTGAAAAAAAGTGTATTTTTAAAAGTGATTTAAACATTTCAAGTGTTGGGGCCAGCCTAATATGGAGGGGCAGTTTATTCCATAATTTGGGGGCCACAACAGCGAAAGCTCGGTCCCCCCCGTGTTTCAGTCTCGGTATGGGGACAGCAAGGAGTGACTGGTCAGTTGATCTGGGAGACCTTTGTGGACTGTATTGGTGTAGAAGGTCTGACAGGTAAGAAGGAGCCAGGACATTTAAAACTTTAAAAGCAAACAATAAAATTTTTAAATGAATTCTAAAATGGACAGGCAACCAAGTGTAAAGAGGCAAGAACAGGGGTAATGTGCTCACGTTTGCATGTCCCTGTCAACAGACAAGCTGCAGCATTCTGGACCATTTGCAAGCGTGATAATCAAGCCTGATCAACAGTAACAGTAACAGTAACAATAAAGTCCATTACAATAATCAAGCCGAGTGGTCACAAATGCATGTAAAACTCTCTCCTAGTCACATAAAGAAATAAAAGGTTTTACTTTAGAGAGCTGCCTCAGCTGAAAAAAGCTTTTTCTCACCACTGTATTTACCTATTTGTCCATTTTAAGAGCTGTGTCAATTTTTACTCCAAGGTATCGTTATGGTTTTAACATAAACTCTCTATGGCACTGTTTGTGAACCGCATTCCCTCTGTGCAAATTGTTATTTGTTTGGTATCTTCTGATCAATTGCAGTGTTATAATACATCCATATTACAAGTAGATGAAGGCTTAAATGAGATATTTCAAATGACAAAGGCAATATTTATCTCCTTTAGAGATACCAAAGAAAAAAACTTGGTGAATCTGATAAGCATTAAGCACTTTCTTTCACTGTCTTATTCTTGAATATATTTTAGAACCAAGCACTCCTGCAATCTCCAAACAATTTAAACACAGAATAATACAAAAAGAAAAAGATTATGTAGTTAAGGCTGGAAATGATGACCCAAATTAAGGATGCATGTGATGGACCGAGCAGTGAAGGAAAGTCAGGTACAGGTTAAAGTCCAAAAAAGTTTTTTTATTCAACCCCAAAACAAACTCGGTTAAACTATACAGAAAAATCTAAATGTTGGGCCCATAAAAGAGGTCAAAGTAACAAAACTACACAAGCACTAACAACAACTGAAACAAACTGACCTACCTAAACAGACAAGTGGAAACTTAAATAGTGGCTGATCAGCCCACAAAAGCAAAAAAAGGGATAAAACACACAAAAACCCAACTGAGACTAACATAACAAATTCCATTTCCCCCCCCATGATCCAGAATTGTGGTATGACCCAATTTGCAGTTCTCCATATAAGCTTGCTCTGCCCCTTTTCTACCTCTTAGCTCATCAACCAAGGGACCCCAGCAGCTGTCACTGAAGTAAAGAAAACAGAAGAAAGATTAAATCATACATATATAACAATGTAAACTAAAATATCCTCACTTATTTTAAAATACAGTATTATGTGAGTATATAAATGAATTAATTCTAAACCAAAACCAATTCTTTATTACCCTGTAAATGAAATCCTATATCTAAAGGAAGAAAAATGTAAATGTAGTGTTATGTGTAAGCCTCTGTTGTAACATTGATGTTTGGTGGACATTACCACTGTGTGGCTGTAACTGCAGCCATCACAATGCAAGAAATTCAAAAGATACAGAAGGAACAAAAACAGTTGAAAGCCAAGAAAGCACAGAGACTAAATCCAAAGCAGGAAAACAAAAAGCAGTGTTACACACAAGGATCAGCGATATTCTGACAAAGAGGTACACGGGAATTGTTATACACTGAGCCTGAGAAATGACAAACATCAGGGGAAATGAGATACAGGTGACAGTGAATAAGTAAAAGTAACACATGATACAAAAGAAAACTAAGCTACAAAGTAAAACATTAAAACAATTAAAAGAAACCAAACACAGAAACAAGAAGACACACACCAAACATAAGAAGAGAGACAGATGGGGAAAAAATTCTAATTCTGTTATACATTTACCCTCCTCACATCCATCAAGCACAAGGTAACCTATCAGTTGAACTGTGGGAGGAAGCCAAACTACCTTGAAGATGCCAGGCACAGGGAAAATGTGCAAACTCCACATATGAAGGCCTCATTTGGTTCCTGGTTTAGACCAGGAGTCTTTTTGCTGCGAGGTGACAGTGCTAACCATTCTATGTGAAATGGTCTTATTCACATTTTTATACCACCTTTCAAACATAGCTAGGTTCTGCAAAGGGCTTTTATAATGTTTCCCATTCACACTCACATGCTAAAGAGGCAGAGCTGCCATGCGTGACATCTGTATCAGAAACAACTTAAGGCGCAGTCCTGAGATTATAGGGGCAGAGAACCACCTGAGTTATATCCAAATGGAATATGTCATTCTACAATTATTCTGATCAATAAATGACATTATACCAAAAAACAATTTTTGTCAGTAACGTCTATAAATTTGTATTAATAACTGTATGTTTTTGTACAAAATGTTTTACTTTTTTAAATAATTTATACATAAAAGTTTGTTTTTTCACTTGCCAAGCTCTGTATACATGTAAAATTGTATGAGGTTCTGCTATAACTAAAAGGAAACCTGAACTAGTACATATGTTGCACTCATATAGTCGTAGAATATGCAGTAATCTCCTCCCAATTTCATGTCTCAAAGAAATCATTTTGTTCCACTTGTATGCAGCTAAATTATTCCCCAAGGCATCCTCCCCCAGTCACAGCATGTCAGGAAGCTTTTCTATGAGCACCTTGTCCTCCAGCGGTTATGACTATAGCCAAGATGCAGAGGCAGCCCACATGGCAGCAACAGCTATCCTCAACCTGTCCACCCGCTGCTGGGAGAGACCAGAGACACTCAGCACCAAGACCAGGGAGCCCTGCACCAAGGTGATGCACAGTGAATTTCATTTAGACGCAAGCTTCTTTTTTAAAACTACGGTTTAAAATAGCCTAACAATGAACAGTGTATGAAACTCGTGCTCTTTGAGTTTGCAGTCACTTCATTTGCACACTGTGTCCTCACTTAGGAGGCGGATATTGAGGTGGATGAGAATGGCACCTTGGACCTTAGCATGAAGAAGACCAAGCGGGAGGGAGTACAGTCTCCAGAGCCTTCATCTTCTTTGTCTTCTTCCTCTCAACATGTGGGAGCCATTGCATCTCAGGGCCAAACTCAGCAAGAGTGGGAAGGCCCACTTGACTTCACCAAAATGGGTGGTGTCAAAGAAGAAGACCACGAAGAGGTAAGTAGAGATCTACTGTAAATGAGGACAGCTAGAGAAAATGAAAGCGAATCAGAGCTGATTTGTTGGGAACCTACAGTTCTTAATAAATGTATTAGAGCACCTGCAATAAAAACAAGAAAAACACAAATACTTTAGAAATCTGTCAAGATTGAAGTCGTAAATTATTATTAGTGTCATATTAAACCATTAAAAATTTAATTTGGAACGCCAGTAAATATTTTCAATTTGACATCTTAATCAAAAAACAATAATGTACTTTACTGCTTTTTCTCCTGTCTTGAAAAATAATACATTAGAAAGTTCATTGATAACAGAAATAATTATATTTTAGCTTTAAATTGTTGGTTTGATTAAAGTGATGCACATGGTGGATTAACCATTACAGAACCATAAAAAATGATTTAGGGAATAAGTAGAGCTGTTCAATTACCCTTACATTGGGTGGTGGTCTAATAAGGTGGCATGGTTTGTGGCTCAGCTGCAGGGGAGCGGTGAAGCTGCCCCACATATCTGTTCTCCATCACCTGGTCATGGCTCCCTACTTCAGTAGGATCCCTGGACCTAAGGGGAGAGGATCACTGAGCTGCAGAGAGAGTGGGCTGTAGAAATTATGCAGCAGACTGTCTTATAAGCTGTTTGCACAAATTTAAAAAAAACCTTCACACGCAGGAAGAACTTCCTGCTGGCCTGGGTCCTTGCTACAGTCACTTCTTTTCAGCCAGTGGAGGTGCTAACCCAGATGCTGGCTGACCTGGTAGCTGTGCACCGGGAGCAGGCAGTGGTGCATCGCCATCTCCTAGATAAGCTGCGGGATCATTCCAAGCATGGGACAAGTGTAGTCGAATGTCTGGTTGCTTGGGCTGACTTTCACCTGAACATCACGAATAGGCCATAGTGCTGGTGCTCTCTTGCTCTTGACAAAGGCAGTCACACTTTTCTCCTCTCCTCTCCTCCTCTCCCTTAGCTTTCCTGCTTGGCCTCTTGTGTCCTTGTCTAGTCTCGTGTTTTTTGTATTACTTTTCCCTGGAACACTCTCTCACAGAGAGGAATTATGGATTTGATCAACTGGTCCCTGAATGCAATTGACACCCTTTTCTCAACGAGAAGTCTGGGCTCGGGTGAGCCTGAGTGTCCTGGAGGTACTTTCCCTGCTGAATACTTGATGGACGGGTGGCATTACTCGAGGGTTGTGTGCCTGGCGGGACTGTCGATCGAAGACGCTGAAGATATCTATCTATTCGGAACCATGATAACAGGGTTCTTGCTGATGGGAGCTGGCTTGGCCCTGGCTTATCGAAGAAATAAGAAAGCGAAACCGGCTGTTCAAACCCCCACAAGGCTGCCCGCTGGGATTGAAACGATGGGACGAGGCGTGAGTTCTCAAAATGGGCTCATTTTGCGCAGCACGGATAAGATCTTTGAGAAGCTTGCAAATGCCGTGAACACTCAGAATAAGACCTCTGAGCGCAAATTGGATTACACCTTGGAGAAGCACTCAGAATAAGAGTTGTTCGCACTAAAGTAAAAACCACCATCACTTCATGCAGCTACCACTTCGGCACCAGCTGTGATCTCAAGGCTGGAGCTGAACAAAAACACCCTGATAACAGACTGTGCTTAGACTGTTCCTCCCCTATGCAAGGCCACCTGGGTTGGCTGGAAGACTGTTTACTTAGCCTGGCAGGGCGAAGGACACTATCTCAGCTGAACTCTGGACACACACACACATACACTGATACACACTCATCCCCCCTCCCTTTCTAAACGCCTTCGGTGCTTGTCCCCTCCCGGGGAAGATGGCGGTCGACTGGACCAGCGCAGACATGCTGCAGGACCGGATGCGCTGTTTACACCGGCTCTCTATTACCCTTTACCCTCCCCTGTTGCTTGTCTCGTGTTTCTTTAGTGTATTGATAGTCATGTGCTTTTTGTATGCGCTGAGGTGTTTTTTTTTTTCTGTTCTCAAACTGATCTCCCTGTTGGAGCTCAGTCTGGGGGGAGTTCTTTTTTCTCCTCGTATTTCCTCATGTTGTGTATTTACCATTGTTATACCTGTCTGACCTGTCTTCCCCATGTGATGTTTGTGTAATGTATGTATGGTCGGAAGGGTAAGATGGCGCTGGCATGGCTGGCAGCCTTAACCCAATTTCCCTCGGGATGAACAAAGTATGATCAATCAATCAATCAAATTAAATACAGGTGAAAAAATGCATGGAGTAAAGGCTGCAGTTAGCTCGCACCAGACACATCCCTTAATTCTGGGGACAGATTGGCCAGGGTTTATTAACCTTTTGGGGCAGTATGAGGGATGCATTCACGACCGGTGTGTAGTGTCTGTGCTCACTGGTGATGCGGGTCATCTGATGCTGACTCTGGGGAGGAGGAGATGGCAGGTACTTCACTTGAGGCCCCGCTGCCTCTAGTAATTCACTCCACACACGATTTCCTATTATAACAGTCTTGCGATGACATCCAATGCTCAGCCTTTGACCAAGTGATTAAAATTGATGGATTTATTAAGTGATTCATAACACTTGCACGAAAGAAGAAGCCGTGGAAAATGATTTTCCAGGCGGATTATGTGTGCCGATGGCACATGTCCTGCCTGGAGTGTCCGGAGTTGGTTAACCAGCATCCCAAAAGAGATACTGACTGGCCAGGGGCCTCTGTTCATGTCTTGTACACTAAAAGAACTGCATGAAACATGAATTTTAAATTCTTCTTCAGCCACCCCACCAACCCCTCTGTTGTTTACAGTGCAGGAGGTGCCCCAGGCCTCAACGGGATTCCTCCCTTTCGGTTATTGTTTGGCAGGAAGCCGCAAGAGCATGGAGCAGACTGTCTCCTAAATTGTTTGCACAAATAAAAAAAATTCACATTTGGGAAAAACTGTCTGGCAGCCTGGGTCCTTGCTACAAGCACCTTATGTCTTACCTTGCTTTAGGTGGAGTACACAGCTCCCTCATATACCTCATCTGAAGGTGAGGAAGAGGACCAAGAGAACTTGGAGGACAGGAAATACCCCGGTGAGGTCACCACCACCAGCTTCAAGGTCAAGTTTCAGCCCAAAGACAGCAAAAAAGAGCTTCTTGTGTAAGTCTTTAATATTTTTTACAAACCTTGTGTGATGAAAACCAGCTGTACAATTAAGAGCTGTGGCAGAGAAACAAACCCAGTTGCAAAGATTTTTTTAAAATGAATGGCAGTTTGTAAATTGGTCTGTAATGATCTAAAGCAGTGGAATCTCAAGAGGGGTTTATAGAAAATTATAGCTAAATGTTTAATACATTTAAGAGGGATTATGTCAGTAGGGCAGGAAGACGTGTGCATGTGAGAAATTATATCAATGAAATATGTCATGCAAATTAGTGCTCGTAAAGAAATTTTGAAATTTGGGTTGTAGGGGTTCATTTGGGACAGATGGAAAACTTTGTGTATCCTCATATTAAATAAGAAGTGTAAAACTGCTGACAAAGGATTATTCAAGGCCTCAGTTTCAAAGGGTTAATAAGCAACTGTAATATTTTTTTGGGTTCTGTTCTGAGTGGAACATCTTTTGTTGAAAAACAAACTTTCTGACCAGGTCAGTAGGCTGGTCAGAAACCTGGCGTCAGCAAGTCAGCAATGTGCGTATTTTGGTTCATTGTCCTGCGGAGAGCAGCCTAAGTGGCCTTCCAGGTGCCAACAGCTAACCAGATGCTGCTGCACAGAAGAGACAGAACTCTCAGCTTCAGTTGGTGGAAACAGAGGAGGTTGATAGATGTTAAATGTAGAGACACCATAGCCAAAGACGTCACGGTACTGTGTTGTTGATCCAGGATAGCTGCTTGCTCCAGGTGGACAGTGCTTCTAACTCCTGGTTGGCTCGTTTGGTTTTCCTGTTAATGTGCAGATAGATGCCAGAGGAAAGACTAACCTTGGCACCGACAATGGCATAGATCTCTCTCCAAATGCAGGATGTAAACTGGGGTCCCCGATCGAATGCAATGTGTTGAAAGAGCCCACAAACTTTTCTCAGTGAGTTGCTAATAATAGACAGCAATGAAGTGATTGTGAAAGTTCCAAACAGGACAGAAGGAGGCAAGATCTCTAACGAGGATGATGAGGGTTTCATCTTTCCCATTACTGTAACTAAGTCATTCACTTTTATTGGAGAGAAGGAGATACATGACTCAGGACACTGGTGATCATCTTCATAATGGGAGGAACATAAAGATAATTTCATCTTATCTACAAAGTCACTGATAAATATATAACGCTCTGTTAAAATAGCCTCTTTCACTGTCTCATTGTTTGATAAACAAACAAACCCGTGGTCTTTCATAGCTGCTCTGCTTTTTAACAAGCATGCTGATGACCACAAGTTCTTTTATTTAGCCAGGGTGAGCAAGAAACAAGAGACAGAAGGTTTCTGTCTCTTGTTTGTCACTTTCTGTCACCTTACTCATTTTTCAGAAAGAAAAATGAGTAAATGGAGCAGGTCATCTACCAAGCAGAATGTGGGTGAGTCAGTATCCTCAAGTACTGAACTCAAGTTCCTCCCAATGCTCCTGACTCACAACTGGAGGGTGTGTGTGAATGTTAGAGCGGGCACCAAGGTTTGAACATGTGTGTGGTTGGGTGAATGAAGCTTGTAGTAAAAAGCACAAAAGAGTACTCAGAGTAGACAAGTGTTATGGGGGAATTCAAGATGGCGCCGTAGAGTAGACATTGTGGCTGAGTGAGCTCCAGTGGTATTTGTTAATATTTATCTCATATCTTTATATTTGAATGGCGTCAAGTACAGAATTTCCAAAGGGGAGTGTTTTGACATGAACCTGAACAGTTACTTCCTAAAAATCTCGGACAGAAGTACAAAAAAATCATTGAGGAAAACTCCCAGTTATGCTGAAAACAAAGAGGAGCTAGGCACCATACCGGAGATACTGAGCATGTCTGCTAGTCCCGGCTCTATTGTAAGTATTGTTCACGCTTTGGATAGAATAACTGATAATCTTACTAAAGTAATTGACTCCAAGATTTCTACTGTTCTCGAAGCTATTAAAAAACAGACCTCACAGCTGCAGGCGATCGCCACCAGAATGAATGAGGCGGAGAGATGGATTGCTGATGTGGAGGACACGGTGACATTATCAGAGGCTAAGCTGGCATAACTCGAGAAACAAATACATGAGATGCTAGAACATAAAGATGAACTTGACAACTGAGGTCGCAGGTGCAACGTACGTATAGTCGGCTTACCTGAAGGCACGGAGGGCCCAGATCCAGTTAAGTTCTTTGAAAAGTGGATCCCGGAGTACCTCCAGATGGACACAAAGGCAGGGAGGCTGAAACTTGACCGAGCACACCGATCCTCAGCACCGAAGCCCGGCGTTGATCAACGTCCCAGGCCACTTATAATGAAGTTTCACAACTATGCAGATAAACATGATGGACGCGGCTCGTCGGCTCGGACCCCACCGATCTAACAAGGACAGCCCCACATGTAAGGAATCTAGGATTTCCTTCTTTAATGATTAGCTGGGGTCGTTCGAAGACGGAAAGCTTTCGATGATGTAAAGGTGCGGCTGAGGAAGATGAATGTGGACTATGCATTACTATACCCAGCTACCTTGAGAGTAATGGTGAACGGGACTCAGAGGAGATTTAACACCCTGAAGGAGGCCGTTTCGCTGCTTCATTCACTTGAACAGAGGCAGGAAGACACTACTCCTCAGTAACTTGTCTATCAGTAGGTGACTTAAATAATATGGCAAGTAATCAGATGCATTTGTGTACATGGAATGTAAGAGTGGTCCATAATCGTATTAAAAGGAGAAAAATACTCACCTTTCTGAAAAAAGAACACATTGATATTGCACTTTTGCAAGAAACACATTTAAATGATGTAGAACACCTTAAATTACCACAAGGTGGAATTGGACAGGTATTTTTCTCCTCATTTACCTCAAGAAGTAGAGGGGTGCAATCCTTGTGAGGAAAAGCCCCCCTTTTTCAAATACAGAGTGTGTCAAGGACAGGCATGGAAGGTATGTTATAGTCAAGGGAATATTATTGGGTATGGTTGTTTCTATATTGAATGTTTACTACCCTCCTGCTCATCCGTCTGATTTTATGACCACAGTATTTACAGACTTCGCTGAGATTAACTCTGACATTTCTATAGTGTGGGGAGATTTCAATTGTATACTGAATCCTGTTATTGACAGGCTCCCCCACAAGCCTTTGCCTCTCTCACCACAAGCTAAGGCACTTAATTCTATCTGTGAAGATTTGAGATTTGTAGATGTATGGAGAATAAAACTAGGATTGATTTTTTTTTTTTACCAGGGCTATTGTTGCACTTAGTCTTATCGTGTGAAATTGGTAGTATTCTAATCTCAGGCCATGCCAATGTAAGGCTGGATCTCTCTCTCTCAAAGATATGGTAAACAGAGCAAAATACTGGAGGTTAAATACAACTATTCTAAAGGACCATACATTTATATCTTACTTCAACATTGAGTTTAGATATTTTTTGTACATCAACCGGCAGTCAACAAATGACTCTGCCCTACTGTGGGAAATTATTAAATTATACCAATAAGCGGCAGCAGAAATTGAGGAAGCAGAATCAGTTAATGACAGAACTTAAAACAAAAGAAAGTACTTATGCTGACTCCCCAACTCCTGCCTTACTGCAAGAGATATCTGCTGTCAGATCAACTTTAGATAGCCTTTTTACGCAAGATGAAGAGCTTAACCTTAAGTTTACTACAGGGAGTGCAGAATTATTAGGCAAGTTGTATTTTTGAGGAATAATTTTATTATTGAACAACAACCATGTTCTCAATGAACCCAAAAAACTCATTAA
>NW_024582927.1:256785-257922 GCF_018398535.1 Haplochromis burtoni
CGTTCACGTTTTGTTCTTTTCAATAAATCATACACAGTTCTAAGCAAATTGAGTCTGCTCTTGAGTCCACCGCATTCTCGCTCGTGACAGCTCCCATTTCTAGAGGGGAAGTAGTAAAAGCTATAAAAACTTTAAAGAACGGAAAAGCCCCAGGACCTGATGGTTTTAGTAGAGAATTTTATAAAGAATTCAGTGAGCTGTTAATAGACCCATTACTTAATATGTTTAGTTATTCGTTCTTGTGTAATAGATTACCTCAGACTGTAAGGGAACCTAATATCTCTCTTATTTTGAAGAAGGGGAAGTGTGCAGAGTCTTGTTCCTCTTATAGACCGATAGCTCTTCTAAATGTGGACCAGAAGATACTTTCTAAAATATTAGCTACTCGACTCGAAACTCTCCTGCCTCTAATTATCAAAGAAGAGCAAACAGGCTTTATAAAAGGCCGTAATTCCCGTAACAATGTCAGGCCCCTTCTCAGTCTAATTCAGGCTGCTCAGCAAAGGAACATGGGCGGTTTGGTGCTTTCTCTGGATGCAAGACATCAGTACCGGCTATTGATACATTTAGTCAATTTTCTGGTTATAAAGTAAATTTGACTAAGTCGGAGGCTATGCCAACTGGGAGCCTTAATTCAGTGCCAACTGGACTGTTTTCTTTCCTCTTCAAGAGGTCCCCCACAGATTTTGTATACTATTTATAACTCCAAAATTTAAACAAATGTATAAAGCAAATTTTGCCCCTCTGTTCAAGAAGGTAAAGCAGGATTTGGAGAGATGGAATTCCCTACCTGTTTCCTGGCTAGGACGTATACCAATGATTAAGATGAATATTTTGCCTCAACTGTTATATCCTGTTCAAATTATTCCAGTTATAATTTCAAATAGGGTGATGAAGGATCTGAATAGCTGGCTAAGCTCTTTTATATGGAGCAAACGCAGACCAAAACTTAAGATGGCTACACTACAGCTCCCAGGTTCAGTAGGGGGTTTAGATTTACCAAATATTAGAACTGGGGTGGGCAATTCCAGACCCCGAGGGTCCTGCAGATTTTAGATCTCACCTTGGGTCAACACACCTGAATCACATGATTAGTTCGTTACCAGGCCTCTGGAGAACTTCAGGACATGTTGAGGA
>NW_024582927.1:258192-259661 GCF_018398535.1 Haplochromis burtoni
CTAATTTAGCCATTGAAATCAGCTGTGTTGGTTCAAGGACACATCTAAAACCTGCAGGGACACCGGCCCTCGAGGCCTGGAGTTGCCCACCCCTGTATTAGTACATATCAATTGAGTACTCACATGTGCTATATTCATGACTGGGTCACAAATAGTTCACACTCTATCTGGTTGGGGATTGAAACCTCTCTTTCAAAGTATCCATTAAGGGACTAACTGTCCCTTAATAACTGTTCTTTAAGAACTTTAAAGATATTAGATCGGGCTGTGATAATCCAATCACACTTAATACACTTAAGGCCTGATGGTCAGTATGTCGAATTGAGGGAAGGTTGAAGTTAACATCTATGTTCACCCCTATTGTGAATAATCTTCACTTTCAACCGGGGATGTTTGATATAGGTTTTAAGGAATGGAAGAACAAAGGAGTTCACAGACTGAGGGACTTATTCTCCGACAATGTGGTTATGCCATTTGACCAAATGGTTGAGAAATATTCTCTCCCCAAACATGACTTTTTCCGTTATTTACAGATAAGGCATTATATCTTGCACAGTACTAACTTCAGTGAGAGTCATGAAGTCTCTCATGTTAAGAAATTATTATTTTTAACAGATAAAGAGGTACCTGTGAAGATATTTTCTACGGCTTTATATTCTGTACCTTCAGTGATGTCACAGAGGCTTAAAGGCACACGGGAAAAGGAGTTAGGTATAATAATTGATGATGAATAGTGGAAACATGTCTGGAGTTATGCCAAATCAATCTCAGTTTGTAATCGTACCAAAGCAATACAGTTAAAAATCATACACAGAATGCATATATCCATATTTCGCAGACATCAATATAATCCTACCCTTTCACCCATGTGCATCAAATGCAAGACAGAAATTGGTACCCTAACTCACAGCTTCTGTTCATGTTTGAAATTGCAAGAATATTGGTCTAATGTGTTATCTGAAATGGAGAAGATTTTGGGTTGTAAATTGGAGATGGACCCTTTGTCTCTCATACTGAGTCTCCCCAGCCGGCGGTTAATATCCAAGAATAATAGGAGGTTGTATTGTATTCTCACCTATGCGGTGAGGAAGAATATACTACTCCAATGGATTAATGAAAAAGCACCAACTATTAAAGGTTGGAAAAGAGTAGTGTTGGATCTAGTGCCATTGGAATATCTTACATGTGTACTGCACTCAAAAACAGACCAATTCTTCAAGGTGTAGGAACCATACTTGAATTATGTGGAACCTGATGTCTCTAGTATTATGTTACAAGGATTCTCTTGAGTGTTCAAACTGCAATGTACTACTGGGACCACAGGTATTGTACTGTATTGTATTCTTTATTTACTTTTTAGATGGATCTGAGCTGGTGTTTTGTTTTGTGTTTAGTTCTCAGTCTGTTTGTTTGTTTGTTTGTTTTTGCTTTGTTTTGGGGGTTGTTATTGCTTTGTGGGGTGTTTTTTT
>NW_024582927.1:261629-263324 GCF_018398535.1 Haplochromis burtoni
CAATTTAGTAACTCCTCGAGTTAAACGCAACTTTTTGAAAACCTCTGTTATATTTAGAGCACCTTTTCAGTGGAATAAGTTGCCTTATGCACTTAGAGAATTGGCTTCTATTCATAATTTTAAAAATCACTTATAAGCCTATTTAGGCAGCTTTTAATTCATTGTAAATACTGTAAGAGGGCAATGTCATTTGTAATGGAAATTTGTGTATTTTATTTCAGTGTCATTGATATTTATATGCTTATATTTTCTTAATTGTAAACATTTACTGTGGATATAAGAGCCAAATTATGCAGATATTTGGTATCCACTTCATTGTGTAATATTTTATTTGATTGTATTTGATGGTTTTGGCCCCAGGAAGATTAGCAACCACTGTTGTGGAAGCTAATGGGTTTCCTTATAAACAAACAGAAGAGGTTTCCCATAGTTATATAACAAGTTTTAAGTTAAAATACATTTCAGTCATTGGGAGAATAGTGTGCAAGGCCATCTCATTCCCACAGCTGACATATAGCTTTGGTCCCTCTTTCCTGGTGACTCGCACATTCCATACCAATCTGTCTTTATTGGAGGATACAGTAAGTGATACCGACTACAGGCCAGCTGGTTCTTTTTCATCAATACTTGACAAGCATCACATTTCTTTGTTTAAGGTTGGCTGCTCCGATGTCCACTTCTGTGAGGTTGTAGTGGGAACAGATAATGTTTCTGCCACTTGTCCTAGAATGCGTTAGACCAGTTTTGAACCCTGTGTCACTGATGTTTGGATAATATGGACCTACTTTTTGAGTAAGCAGTGAAGGTGTAAGAATGAAATGATTTGAAACATACCTGGACATTGTACAGCATCTGTGGCACATCCAACATGTGGCCAGTCCACATGAGATAATAGTTTGTCATATTCCAGCCACCTCACAATACAACTTTATTGTTATTTTGAAGGCGACTGTTTGTTTTTCCTGTACAAGCGAATGCAGCTTCACTTTAAATGCGTTGGAACAGAGTTTTATGAAAGAAGCTGGCCTTCAAAGTTATCAGCTCACATTAAATAAAACATTTATGAAGAATGTAAACATGAGCTTCTTAGTACTTATTTACTGACGTCAGGTAAAGCCATCTGCTTAGTTTATGGAGAGCAGATAGCTGTGTTTAAGGATTCCAGTTTGAATGAACATTATGAAGTTAAACACACAAAAAAGTACAACAATTGGTCTGATGCAGAGTGGGAACAGACATTTGAATCTTTGCTAGACCTTTTCTCCTTGTCTCTGGACTAAAGCTGCAATGTCTATGACATAGGCCTGATATTCCATCTTTGTACACTGAAACAATTAAAGAGTGAAAGTGACCACAAATATAGTGATTTTTTTTATAGAAGTGACTGCCTGGTTAGATAGGCCTGGCCTGAAATGGAACAAACCGGCAGGTTTTATGATTGGCTGTCCAAACCAGAACTGAAATTGGTGTTTTTGCATTGTGCTATATACCAGGAGGTGTCACAGTATGCGGCAGCACACTGTATGAATTTGCAAAGAGGACCCAAAATGCAGACACAAAGAATGTGAAAGAAAACTTGAATATTAACAAAAAGCGAGACGTTTAATGAGGCTGTTAAAGGGTACAAACAAAGGGCAAGGCAAACTGAAGCAAAACTAACATTAACCTAAACTGGGTGAACAAAACAAACAACAT
>NW_024582927.1:265826-279064 GCF_018398535.1 Haplochromis burtoni
GTGTGTCGTCATAGTGACTCACTCAGGCTTCAGCTGAACTTGCTTTGTGAAACCGAAAACCCAGAGTTTTCGTTAACTCAGGGTATACTTACTCAGTTTTTCCACTAAACCGGCTTCCTGAAATAGGGCCCTGGACATGAAACTTAGAAACATGGTGTGGAGAACATGACGTGAACAACAGACAACCAGACAGAAATACACAGACTAAATACACACAAGGGTGATTAGTGGAAGTGGAAACACATGGGGAAACAGCTGACACTAATTGAGACAAAGGAAGCAACAAGACGACAAGAAACATGACAGACTAACACAGAAGACCTAAGTGAAACATAAATAAACGAAAGGCAACCAAAAGATAATCCAATTACTCAACTAAAGGAATAACTTAAGAACTCAAAACGTAAACTGAAAACGCTGGGTCAGAGACCCAGGATCGTGACAGGAGGTGTTATTGTAAGTCAGTGCTAGTTTTGTGAAAAGGAAGGCAAGGACATCCTTGAGCTCTCAGGTGCAGAAGGGAAGGCGGACCTTGCTGTTGATGTGAGTGTCCTTCTTATTTCCACCTCAAACACTGAACCTGACTTTAATGCACTTATTCAAACCTAAAACATAATGAGTGAGATTTCTCTCACTGAACAAGAAAAAAAAAAAAAAAAGAACTGAGAAACTGCTGATAAAATAATTACTTAAAACAAAATAGAAATAGCATTTTGTATGAGGTATTTAAAATTTTGGAAAAACAATTATTTTGCTATTCATTGTGGGTGTTTTGATTAAATAGTGATAAAATGTTGGCATTTTCACTATACCTATTTCCAAACGTGGCTTTGTTCTGCATATCACAGTGAGTTTAACAGTCTTATTGTCTGTGGAAATAAGCTATTGTAAATTCTGGGTGGTGCTGATTTTTTTTAATGATGGGGGTATGAGGTGTGTCTCCCAGTGCAGAGGGCATACATCTTACTGTGTCCTTGAAAATGGTCTCCAGAAAGGCATTAACATCCATCCTTACCATCCATCCTCAGTTCAAAAGTCGCAGAGCCTTGCTGTCAGTTAACCAGTCAACATACCAACGAGCTGACAAGGTGCACCACTGTGGTGCAGCTTGAACAAGATAGGACAGATTTATTTGCTGAAAGGGGAAATAACACAAAACTATACTGGTACATCTATAAACTAACACATAGAGACTCACACAGCCAGGAATGAGAGAGATCACCACGCTGGACAGAAGAAAACAAAAGGCTTAAATATACAGGGAATTACGAGGGAACAGGAAACTCGTGGGGAACACAGCTGGGGCAAATTACACACAATGAGATGGAGCATGTACAGTTAAACATTACACATGAGACAAGGTAGCTTCAAAGTAAGAGAGGCAAGCAAAACACGGTGTAGGAGACTACGAAAGTAAAACAGGAAATAATGGGAACACACTCAGAGAGGTGCGGACAGACAAACAGAGACATGACTAGGGAAACATGGATAATATGACAGGCAAGGGGGAGCAGAATGAAACATGAGTGAAGCAAGACACAAAGACTCACAACATAGATAAACACAGACACACAGAGGGCAAAGACACAAGGGGGAATCTAATAATCAAAAGGCTAAACAGAATAACCTAGGTACTGTAGAATAAATCCTTAGAATAACAAAGTGGACTTAAATATAAATTAGAATCCAAAATAACATCAAAACACAAGAAAACTCAAAATGCTGGGCCAAAAAACCCAGGATCATGACAATAAGTCCAAAATCCAATTTGAGAGTAAGGTGTTCAATCCAGTCAGAGAGAGAGCTGTGGGATGATTGCACTAAAAACTAAAGAGAAAATGATAAGCAGAATCCTGGCTTAACTCATCTTTTTCTCCAAGTGCCATAAGATAGTGTGTAGGGCACATGTATCACATATTATACAACATGCTCTAATCACTTCATCCAAAACAGTCCTGAAGTAATGCCGTTGCACCCTGTAGGTGGTAGATAGAAAGCACTTGCATAGAAAAAAGTGCTTGTGTGCATGGGTGACTGAGGCAGGTTGTGTAAAGCACTTTGAGTGCTCAGATAAAGAAGAAAAGTGCTAAATAATGACCTTTCTATTCAACCTCTGACCAGACTCTGATCTGCTTTTATACAATTTTATGAGAGAAAGTGCGAGAAAGAGAGCAATATGCCAGATGATATATACAAGTTTTTAGGATCATATGCTGCAATCCAGATGATGACAGCATGCCCCCTTGAGGCTGTGTAAAGCCACTAGGAATAGACCCACGGGGCTTACATTTCACTACCCTACTAAGGCCCATAGTAGGCTGATCAGGGGTCCAGTTCAAGCATGAAATGCAAACCATATCTTGGTCCAACAGTGCGGAGCCTCAGTGGGACAGCCCATAATGTGGGCTGACTGTGAGCTGCCCACACTAACAAGAGAATGGCCCACAGTGTGTCCCACTGTAGACCTGCAACAGATCTACAGTATGCTCAGATACTGGCCTAATATATTTTACTTGTTGAGCTCTTTTGCAGTATATCAATTAGAGCAAGTATAACTTTAATTTTACTGAGGTTTTAAATCAGTCATCTTCTCTCAGTCTTATATTTCTGACATTCTAATTAAACATGTTCTATCATTTCATGTTTTCATCTATTTTAGAGAAGATATGAAACACCTTTACTTTTGTATTATAAATAATATACCAGCAAATGTGCCCATGAACTGAGGGGCTGTGTGAGCAGGACAAAACCAATGCTTATCACTCACTAAACGGGGTGTGCCCACACATGGTCCACACAGTTAAGTGCCCACAGAATTCCTTCTGGGGGACACAAATGGGCAAAATTTCACTATGGGGCACACTTGGGCTAGCCTACCCAACCATAATAGATTTTAAAACCCATAAAGGGAACCCAAAGGTCAAAATTGTGTGGGCAGGGCAAGTGTGGATTTGCCCAGCCAACACAGTCTCACAGTTCACCCACATCTACCCACTGTGACCCCACAAAGGTATGTTTGCTAGGTTTAGGGAAAGCCTTGTTTATGTCAGCAAGACAATACTAAACCACATACTTGGCTGCAATCTAGCACCACACTGAAAATGTTTGAATTGTGAAATGAAAAGTGTCACTAAGTGTAACTTTTAAGAGATTTCTATTTCTTATCTCCTTATTTTGCAAATAACTAAAACTAGTTTTTCTAACAGCTCTCAGCTAAAGACATTTTTTCAAATTGTTTATAGCTTTGGAATTTTATTGTTATTTATTTAGGTTTTACATAGATTCCCATTTTGTGGGTGGGGTCTCGGGGGGGCGGCAGGGGTAGCATGGTACACGCATTGAAAAAGTTTCTTCAGTTGTAATGAAATGGCTCATGTAAAATTTGTATCTTCATTGCTTCAGTATTTGTCCAGCACATTAGCACAGACAACTGGGACCTCTCACACCTGATCTCACGTAATGAAACAAACTAATATGTCTGTGAAGGTTCTCAGTCATCCAGGTCATGGTAGTCAAAGGAGCTTGCAAAGAAAAGCGTCTGGACTTCTTTAAGTTACTTGAAGACGTTTCACCTCTCATCCAAGAAGCTTCTTCAGTTCTAATGTCAAATGGTGGAGAGTCCCAGATATAAACCTAGTGGGAGTATCCCCCCACAGAGGGACAAAAGGACTGGGTGTGGGTCCCAATTAGCCAGAGTTTCGGGTGAGTTCATTGTGAAACCTGGGTCAAAATCAAGACACAAGAAGTGGAATCCTTCACTGCGCACATTAACTCTGTGGATAAAAACATCAAGTTCACCAGGGAAGACACAAAGGACAACTGTTTGCCTTTCCTGGACTGCGCTGTGCACATTGAAGAGAATGGCAACCTCAACATCGAAGTTTACCGGAAGCCCACACACACGGACCAGTACCTCCTGTTCGACTCCCATCACCCTCTGGAACACAAACTTGGAGTAATTAGGACCCTACACCACCGGGCAGAACATGTTCCCTCTAAGCCTGAAGGAAAAAAGAAGGAACACACACATGTAAAGGAAGCACTCAAAACGTGCGGCTATCCTAAATGGGCGTTCTTAAAGTCAGCAAAGAGGCACAGAAAAGAAGATCAGACACCAGCGAGGGAGGATAAGAAAGACAGACGCAACAACATTGTCATCCCCTATGTAGCCGGTGTATCAGAAAAACTCAGGAGAGTTTTCTCCAAGCACGACATCCCAGTGTATTTCAGACCCAGCAACACGCTCAGACAAAAACTGGTTCACCCGAAAGACAAAACGCCAAAACACAGACTTAACAATGTGGTGTATGCTGTACAGTGCAGCGAGGAATGCCCAGACCTCTACATTGGAGAGACCAAACAGCCACTTCACAAGCGCATGGCACAACACAGAAGAGCCACCTCCACAGGACAAGACTCAGCAGTCCATCTGCATCTTAAGGATAAAGGACACTCTTTCGAGGATGCCAATGTTCACATTTTGGACAGAGAGGACAGATGGTTTGAAAGAGGAGTGAAAGAAGCCATCTATGTCCACTGTGAGCGACCATCTTTGAACAGAGGCGGGGGTTTACGACACCAACTCTCTGCCATCTATAATCCAGTTTTGAGATCCCTTCCCAGACGCCTTAACGCCCACTCACATCCTGGGCCATCTGATCTCAGGAATTCGCATGATAAGGTGGGGCCAGGTTTCACAATGAACTCACCCGAAACTCTGGCTGATTGGGACCCACACCCAGTTTCACACCTTGGCTCAGGCGATTAGAGGATCATCAGGGGGTCCTTTTGTCCCTCTGTGGGGGGATACTCCCACTAGGTTTATATCTGGGACTCTCCACCATTTGACCTTAGAACTGAAGAAGCTTCTCGGATGAGAGGTGAAACATCTTCAAGTAACTTAAAGAAGTCCAGACGCTTTTCTTTGCAAGCTCCTTTGACTACGATGACCTATGACATGTGTGTAGGTTCTCAGTCATCCGGGTCATCGTAGTCAAAGGAGCTTGCAAAGAAAACCGTCTGGACTTCTTTAAGTTGCTTGAAGACGTTTCACCTCTCATCCGAGAAGCTTCTTCAGTTCTAAGTTCCACTGTGAGCGACCATCTTTGAACAGAGGCGGTGGTTTACGACACCAACTGTCTGCCATCTATAATCCAGTTTTGAGTTCCCTCCCCAGACGCCTTAACGCCCACTCACATCCCGGGCCATCTGACCTCAGCAATTCGCATGATATTCGCACGATTAGAGGATCATCAGGGGGTCCTTTTGTCCCTCTTTGGGGGGATACTCCCACTAGGTTTAAATCTGGGACTCCCCACCATTTGACCTTAGAACTGAAGAAGCTTCTCGGATGAGAGGTGAAACGTCTTCAAGCAACTTAAAGAAGTCCAGACGGTTTTCTTTGCAAGCTCCTTTGAAAACTAATACATGGTTAATATATGTAGAGGATACGCAGTGAAACATTTGAGGATTTCCCTTCATTCTCTCTTCATTTGAACAAACGAGACCTTTCAGATGTTTCAGCAAACAGTAGACTGTTACATTTACAACTTACACCATTCAGAGTAGATGACTCTGGTTATGCCAAAGAACATATTTAGGGGAAGCTAACAATGACACTACTTGAATTTAAAATAATACCATTTCTGTCCTTGCTGTGTATCCTGCTCAATTCTGTCCTGGCTCTGCAGTCTAGTTCAGGTTCTGGCTCTTTCCTTCACTCGTACTCAGACATTCTGATCTGTCTGGTGTTCTGACATTCTCTCTCTAACCTATCTTTCAGTCTGTCAGGCTGTCCTCTTGCTGATAAATCACTTCGGACCCTCATGGCTGCCCACACAGCAGAACTAAAGTATGTGTGCTTTCTCCCGTCTCTCACCTCCACAGCTACAGCTCTGTCCTTGCTCTCCTTTTTAAACTAATATAAAATACTAATATTTTTGATATAATACAATATATCAAAAATTGGAAACAAAAAAAATTGATTCTAAGTAATCTGGTGGAAAAAAATCATTTTTGCCAGCAATGTGCTAATAATTTAAATTTGCAAATTGAATAAGTGCACGTGTGTGCGTGTGCGTGCGTGTGTGTGTGTGTGTGTTTGTCTCAGGTGTCCAACTCCAGGTTGTGACGGATCAGGCCACATCACTGGAAACTATGCTTCACATCGCAGGTGAGAGTTTGCCTCCCCAATCACATATTCATTACAGACTACATAAGTTACTCAGTGTATTTATGTCACACTTTGGCAATAATAAAAAAAAGTCTGTGTGTAGACTTATTTTCTTGGTCCCTACTGCTTACACAGTCCACCAGTCTCACTAAGACAGAAGCTGACATTGAGTGATAAACATTAAGCTAACAGAATATAATGTTCACATAAACTCACTGTAAATGTACTGAGTCCTTGTAAACTGTTAAAATGCGCATTAAACAGAATCAGCTTCACCCATATTAGCTTACATGTTTCAAAATATACAAATGACTTTTTTACTTTTTGAGGTCATTCTTTTAAAGAATTTTATTTAGCCTGTGTTTAAGCAAAGCTTTGTCTTTTCTGTGTGGTCCACTTTCTTCCTCTGTGCCAGTTTGTCTGGATGCCCCCGAGCCAAGAAAAGTGGAGTCAAATCAACCCCTACCAAGGATGACAAAGAAGATTCTGAGCTGCTCAGGTTTGCAACAATAGCTCATTAGCACCGTGTGTGTTAGATTATAATTTGGTTTACTTTGGCTCAAAAGAAATGTATTATAGATATTATTTTTTTATTATTAATCCTTTATTTATCCAGGTAAAAAAATCTCATTGAGATTAAAAATCTAATTTCCAAGATATTAAGTATCAGAAGATGAATTATGATGATTCAGATGAATGATGGAGTTTTAGTTCTTACACCACCTTCAGGGCTGTCACAGGACAGCACACTGACCCTGTGAAGAGGATAATATCTTACTTATTTTAAAACTATGCCTTTATTCTTTCCTGTAGAAAAATGGAAAGGATTTCAATGATTGGACAAATGGGATAAATGACACATTTGTCTACTTTAACCCATTCAGAGGCCATTGTCTAAATTCATGTACCAAATTTAAAATGTCTTGTGTTAGCCTAAGCCAAACTAGCCTGACAGTGTTTTCTGCCTGGCTACAGATGTCCTGTTCCTGGCTGTGATAGCCTGGGCCACATCAGTGGGAAGTACGCCACTCATCGCAGTGCTTATGGATGTCCACTAGCAGCACGTCGGCAGAAGGAAGGTCTTCTAAATGGCACACCCTTCTCTTGGAAAGCCTTTAAGACCGAGGGCCCATCTTGCCCAACACCAGGCTGTGACGGTTCTGGTCATGCTAACGGCAGCTTCTTGACACATCGCAGGTACCCTGAATATCAGTGCATCATTAATAGTGGTTTTAACCAAACTTCTGATTTATTTTGGTTTATGTACATATATATATACACACACACTCACACACATATACAGCAGATTTCTGTACTTGGACAGGCTGACAGATGAGCTGAAGCAGGAGTCTCTGTGGACCATGTTGTTTGCAGATAACATTTGATGTGATCTGTAGTGACCGTAGGAAGAAGGTGGAGGTATGCTCTGGAGAGAAGAGGAATGAAAGTCAGAAGATAGTCAGACGGTAGCTCAGTGCAAGAACATCAATAAGTGGAGGCTACCATCAAAGCTGCGAGATCCCAAGACTACAGCACAATGGGAACAACAGTTAACCATATAAATATGATGAGCTAACTCAGGCAGAGAGCAGTGTAACTGTAGATGATGCATCTACTGGGCTGAGGATGAAGATTGTGGGCAGACTTAATGTAGCCACACAACCAAGAGCACAACTCTCCCGGCTCCCTGAGTCTCATCAGAGGAGATCCTCACAGAGAACAGAGCTCTGCTCACCATCTCTAATACCAGCATCACAGACACCAGTAAGCTCATATATGCCACTGCCACACTTGGATATAAGATTAAAAATGCATGTAGAAAAAAGAAGAAGGCTAGAAAGCAAACTCAGGGAAGACTAGAAGGATGTTAGTGGGCTAACAGAGGTGAAAAGGGCATCGTAAGAGACAGGTCCTGGACAAATAAGAAATACAACAAGATATCTATAAATAAAGTTCTTGAAACCATCAAAAAAGGCTCACAGCTTTGGCCACTAGGCTGAAGAGATGCATCACAGAAAAGGTGTACTCCCACTGCAAAGAAACAGTAGTAGAAGATCAGACCCACACAGAGCTGTGACTGAGCAGTACTGGAGGAATATGTATAAGAAAGGTGTCACACAATATCAATATCATGGACTAAGAGCAGACCAAAATAACCTCCCAGAACAAGAATCAGTCACCTTCACAAAGGCCGGCATCCAAAGACTCCAGAAAGAAGAGCTGGAGAGCACCAGGTCCTAACAATGCCTACTGGCTGAAGACGCTAAAGACATTCATTCAATGATTGCCTGGTGGCACAACTAAATAGGCTGCTAAAAGCAGGTACTCATCTGGACTGACTAACACAAGGCAGAGCAATAGCATGAAGGAGCTCCACAAGGGTATAACACTGTTGAACTACTAGCCAACTGCCTGCTTTTTCACAACATGGTAGCTCCTCTCAAGTATCATAGCAACCAAGCTGATTAAGCACATGAATCATTACATGAGCACTGGGCATTGAAAACAACACCAGAGGATCAAATGACCAGCTTCTGTTAAACAGAGCAGTACACCAGGACCCTAAGACCAGGCAGACTAACCTGAGCACCACCTGCATTGACTACAAGAAAGCCTACGACTCCTCCCACCACCCACAACTGATCTATAGGTTTCTTCCTGTAGAGGGGAGTTTTTCCTTTCCACTGTTTCCAAGTGCTTGTTCATCGTGGGCTTCTGATTGTTTGGGTTTTCTCTGCTTTACTCTACATTGTAAGGTAAAGACTACAATAATACAAAGAATCTTGAAGTAACGGTTGTTATGATTTAGCACTGTATGATTAAAATTTAATTCAATTGAAAATAACAAGATGTACTGTCCCCACTGCTCTTCTGGATGGCATTACCTTGGCCTCCAGTAACGCTGTGAGAAACCTTGGAGTCATTTTTGACCTGGATATGTCCTTCCATACCCATATTAAACAAATATGTAGGACTCCTTTATTTGTACTATATCTCTAAAATTGGAAATATCCTGTCTCAGAGTGATGCTGAAAAACTAATTCATGCATGTTTTACTTCCAGGCTGGACTACTGTAATTCATTATTATCAGGATGTCCTAAAAACTCCCTGAAAAGCCTTCAGTTAATCCAAAATGCTGCAGCAAGAATACTGACAGGGACTAGAAAGAGAGAGCAGATTTATCCTATATTGGCTCCTCTTCATTGGCTCCTCACATACAAGGTCTTAAATAATCAGGCCCCATCTTATCTTAATGACCTTGTAGTACCATATCACCCCATTTAGAGCACTTTGCTCTTGCACTGCAGGCTTACTTGTTGTTCCTAGAGTATTTAAAAGAAAAATCAGAGGCAGAACCTCCTGTCAGTTTTCAGCCCTCTCTTCTGTGGAACTGGCTTTCAATTTTGATTCAGGAGAGACACTATCTCCACTTTGAAGATTAGGCCAAAGCTCTTGCTCATAGATGATTGTTGGGGTTTTCTCTGTTGTATTATTGTAGGGGCTACCTTACAATATAAAGCACCTTGAGGCAACAATGCCTCAAGGTGAGGCAATCAGAGGCAATAGGTCTTATGAAGTAATAAGTTCAAATTTGGAATTATAAAAAAATATTTTCAGAAAAGGTCAGGTGAAATGTATAATAGTAGTTGTTTACAGGGAGTTGTATTTTTAAAAAAAAACTAAAAAAAAAACTGGAGCTCTGTGGAGTTTGGTGGTACATTTCAGCCAGTAGGGTTGGAGATCTGGTCTCTTCCAAGTTAGGTGTGCCTGGAACATTTCCAAAAGGAGGTGCCCAGGCTCTTTTTCACATGCAGAAGCAGCTTTCTTCTGAAATCTTTCTGGATGTCTGAGCTCCCTAACCTTCGTCTAAAGCCGAACCCAGCCATCCTACAGAGGAAACTCTTGCAAACAGCCATTACCCAGATTTCATAACCAACGGTAAGGGTTGTGATGTAGAGGGACTGGTAAATTGAATGCTTTGCCTTTCAGCTCAGCTCCCTCTTCACTATGGCAATCCAGTACAATGCTCACATTACAGCTGATGCCACACCAATCTGCCAGTCCAACCTGTACTCCGTTACCCATTACTCATGAATAAGACACTTGAACTCCCTTGATTAAGGAAGCCTCTCACCTCCGACCCAGAGAGACCATTCCACTCTTTTTCTGGCAAAGAACCATGGCCTCAGACTCTTGGGTGTGCTGACTCTCATCCCAGACATTTCATACTCTGTTGCAAACTGCACCAGTGCATGCTGAAGATTGCACTCTTCTCTTCCACACCCTTCTCAACCTGGAAATGGAAATGCCTGTCGATATAAATCAAGAACGTTAGAGACAAGAGGTTGAATCCAACACCTGCTGAAAACTAGAGATGGACCGATCCGATATTACGTATCGGTATCGGTCCGATACTGACCTAAATGACTGGATCGGATATCGGAGAAAAATAAAAAATGTAATCCGATCCATTAAATATCACGAAAGCACCTCACAAAACTTGCAACACGCCGTAACTCACCGCAGAACGTTAGCAGTTGGAGCAGTGTGCATCACGTGATAGAGCAGCTGTGGCATGCGGGACCTGTCGGTGGTCTGGATAGCATGTGGAGCTTCGCTAGCAACCTGGCATTTCATCTCCGCTAGCATTTCATCTCCGACAAAGTTATCCCCGAGAGAAGTAAAGCAAGCGTGTAAGTCCATCTCTGAATGTTTGTAAAGCATTCCCACGCTAAGCTTAACGAGCGACTGCCTCTCGCTCTCCGGCTGGTACTTCAATCGTGAAACTGCTTAAATGATCAGCTGATCGGCTTTTCTGTCGCGAGTCCGTCTTTGTTTTTGGCCCACTTCGCACCAGAAAGAGCAAACCAGCGGCTGAACAACAGCAGCACGTTTAAGCTTGATAAGCTGTTGTTAGAATTTATTTAATATTACTTTCTACACCAGGATCTTTTTCTACGTAGCTGACGGCTGGTAACTGTGCAGGGGCGGATCTAGCAAAGTTTAGCCAGGGGGGCCGATTGTGCCCCCTTTTCACTGTTCATGCCCTAAGACATACTTTTCTTTCTTATTCTCATTTAAAATGTCGAGCTTTTAATAAATAATTATCTGACACCCAAAGTTTTAATTTGATGCAAAATGAATAGAAGTCAATTACTGTATATAGTGACTATTAAGTCTAATATATATACCCTAGTAAGCTATAGTACTTTTTACTTTGGGAAGGTACCATCTGTGCAGTCTGCAATTTTGTTGAAGAAAGATGTTGAATCTATTTAAAATTTCTTGAAAAATAATTGATTTCTGTGCATTTTTTTTCACACTGCATCAAATTAAGGTTGATTACGTCGATTAAGCATCATGAGGTGGCGCGTGAGGGGTGGTTCCCTATTTTTTATTTATTTATTTTTGTTGTTGCTGGGAGTTGGAACCCTATTAGTTAGGTTGCTTAATATTTACGCTAAGTACTCTTTAAAATACCAGAATAGGGAGGATGGTGTAGGTTTAAGTTTATTAGATTGATCAGTATTGCTGAACTATGAAATTTTTTTTTTTTGCATACAGGTATAACAGAATAGCTTTAGTGTAGTTGTTGTTTTAAACTTGAGTATGAACTTGCAGACTTGCAAAATGCAGCAAGATATTTTAAAAAAACAGTTTTGTTGATTAAAAAACACTATATCGGATTCATATCGGTATCGGCAGATATCCAAATTTATGATATCGGTATCGGTATCGGACATAAAAAAGTGGTATCGTGCCATCTCTACTGAAAACATGCTTAGATTTGTTACATTTGTTTGTTAAATTTGACAGCCCCACAATGTCAGTGTCAATGTTGAGATGCGAGGGTGAATATCATCCAAACATGGTGCTCACACCCATGATTCTACAATTGCCAAAGCCACAGCCCTTTTGGTGCTCTGATACTGCTCTACTGCTTCAGAACACCCCTGGTCCCACTGCCGTGACAGGTACAGATGAGCTGGATGCCTCCAAATTGGTCCTGAACATGGCCCATTATGACTTTATTTACCCCACCCTCCCCTGGGATGCAAAAGAAATCCTTTCAGATGTGGGAGTTAAAGATTCGACAGACATGGGCCTCTATCAGTCACTCAGTTTATCATCACTACTTGTTTGGGTTTTCCAGGTATGTCCAGCGGTCTTGGGCACCATCTGACTCAGTTTACTTCAATGTGGTGAACATTTTACAACTCGGTTCACCTTTTCAGCTGAGTGAACAAGATATATATATATATATATATATATGTATATGTATGTGTGTGTGTGTGTGTGTGTGTGTATATATATATATATATATATAATATTTTGATTTGATATATGGCCTCATATCAGATAATCTAATAACAATGTCCATCATTAACCTAAGGTGCTCTGGTAACAAGTTCAATGTTATGCTTGAACATGGCATTTGTTTTTGTTTTCACCAACCCATGCCTAGCACAGATTTCCAATAACAAAACACCACTGGATTAGATCAAGCAAGCTGTTTCTCTCAATCACCCCTCACCAGGTAACTCCAACGAGACTTCATTGTGGGCACTGAAGTCTCTATAGAGAAACATTGCACCCAACCACAGTGCTTGCATCCATGGGTGGTGGATCCACAGGGCGGCAAAACTATGTTATTTTTGTGTGCTGTGCCCGAACAGGCCCCATGGACCCCAGGGCTGGATCCAATGGTGGGCCACAATTTAAGGTTAACCAGCCCCAAGAACTCAGTTCCATGAGGGTTTTTTGAATTGTTCTTTGACAAATAATGAAGGTGGCCATGCAAAATATTTACAATAAAGCTCATTTGAAATGTACAAATTCTATTTTTGCTGTATTTTCATGTATGTTTGTACATTTAAATAAAAACCTATTTTCCATTTTTCTGCCAAAATCTGAAAAAATGAGGGGTTGCTCAAGACGTGTGTGTGTGTGTGTGTGTGTGTGTGTGTGTGTGTGTGTGTATGTTTGCTTGTGTGTGTGTGTGTGTGTGTGTGTGTGTGTGTCAGGTGGGTGCCGTGTATTCACGTCTGTTTGGTTTCACCTTTG
>NW_024582927.1:279084-296602 GCF_018398535.1 Haplochromis burtoni
GTGTGTGTGTGTGTGTCCCTTCTTATCCATGTGTCCACTATTTCAGCCTTGTGTGAGAATGTAAGAGCTCTTGATCCTCATCAGCTGCTTCTCTCAGTCTGTCAGGTTGTCCCAGAGCATCAGCCAACAAGAAAAGAGCCAAGTTCCCTGGAGATGAGTATATCACTGCAAAGTTCAGAGCCAGTGATGGTAAGAAACCGTGATGTTTCCTCTCTGCTCAAAATTATGCCTGTGTTACATTTGTTTTTGCTCCTATACTTCCCAATGAGAGTTACATTTTATTTATATAGCACTAAAGCAAAACAACAGTTGCCCCAAGGTACTTTATATTGTAAAACCACTATTATAACAGAGAGAAAACCCCAACAATCAGATTACAATCAGATAGTTTAAATGCTGAGTGTAATCCAAATAACAGGCTACCAAAGCAGGACTATTAGGTGTCTTCACATTCATTTTGCTAATAGTGAATTTCTGATCTTGTTCAGTGCTGGACAATGATGAAGATATCAAGCAGCTCAATAAGGAAATCAACGAGCTGAATGAGTCCAACTCAGAGATGGAGGCCGACATGATAAACCTGCACACTCAGGTGAGTGCAGCTTTTCAGTCACTGCACAGCCAGCAGGACCCCATGTTCTATTCCAGATATTGCCATGTGACATTACACCCACATATGGTGTATTGGTCAGTCTTCCTACGCAGCTACCAACACTGGTAAAACATTCAACTCCATAACAACCAAGGAAACATCATAATTTATACAGTCCAAGTTCTTAAAAAGTTGAGCCACCGTGTAAAACATTAAAAAATTGTGAATCTCTGCAAATTTTACAGACCCGAACACAGAAAGCATATCAGATGTTTAAGCTGAGACATTTTACTATGTAAAGGCTGGAAAAGCAATTATTACTAAAAAAAAAAAAAAAAAAAGAACAGCTGCAGGAACATTTTGCACTTAATTTGAATAGTTGGCCACAGGTTGGTAGCATGACTGTGTGTAATCAGAGCATCTTAGAGACAGAGTGTCACCTTGTGCAAAAATCTGTTTTCAATTATGAAACAATTCCAGAATAATGTTCCTCTGTGTAAAATTGCAAATCTTTCAATATGTCATCTATATGTGAAAGACTCTTACCCACACAGCATTCTGTAACTGTTTGGTTAGTTTTTATTTAACGTTTCTGGCACACATAATGCTTTCCGTTCGCCCAGGTGTTACCACAGTACTGTGTCCGGAGCTCTGAACAAGCCGAACAGAAGTGTGATGAATTGGTACAAACTGTACGGAGTGGAGAATACTGTCTTTTCCTTGGATTCTGCAGACAAGGGAATCTGCCAGTACCCCTTGGTTAAATCCAGTGTCATGAAAAATAACACTGGCCTGCCTAAGCAGTCCAGGAGCTCGTCGACCCAGGACATGGGGTAGGCATCAAGCCATGACACTTTGTTCCCCTTGCAGTAATAGACACAGAACCGTATAGACCCATCTTTCTTCACAACCAGAACTATGGGCCTACAACAAGCACTGTGCAACTGTTCTGTCACTCCCATTTTCAGCATTTCAGCCAATTCTTTCTGAACAATTTGTCGCTTATGTTCAGGCAACCTGTAGGGCTGTAAATGCACCATCACGCCAGGCTGTGTTTCAAAATGGTGCTCTATGAGAGTCATACAGCTAGGCAGCAGGGAGAACAATCTGCAAAACACTGTTGCAATGCTGCAACATCCATTTTCTGGGACTATGTGAGATGGTTATCACAATGGAGGGAGGCGGGAATGGTGGAATTTGGTACCTCCAGCTCCAACTCATCTCTCTCTTCTACCAGGCTCACCAAAGAATCAGTTTCAGCCTCTCTTCACGCTTTAAGGAGGTTGAGGTGACAAGTTTGAGTGGCACCTCCCCTGTTCGACCGTATCACTTTATAGTCAATGTCCCCCACTCGCCGTGTGACCATGAAGGGTCCTTGCCACTTGGCGAGTAATTTCAAGCGAGAAGAAGGAAGCAAAACAAGCACTTTATCTCCAGGTGAAAATTTGCCAAAGTCTAGCCTGTCTGTTGTACTGGCACTGCTGCCGCTCCTGGGCCTGGTGCAAATTCTCTCAAAATGATCACGCCAAAGTATGCAGCTTTGCTCACAAGTCCAGGACATACTGAATGTCGTTTTTATAATAATAATAATAATAAAAATGGATTGGATTTTTAGCGGGACTCAGACCTTCCTCCCAGTTTTATTTGATTAGGTTGAGCAGCCCTGTAGCTTCCTGCAGAACAGTAACTCGAAGGGAGAAAATTCCATGGAGGCCTACAATCAACAGAGGGTCTAACCAGCGATCCCAACTATGTTCATTCTCATGAATGAACTTACAAATCATGGATTTTACAGACTGAAATGACCTAAAAAAGCAGCACCTGCACCACTCTCTTTGCAGTGCGCAGTGGCACTACTTCTGGGTATCACGTTGCATAAACCACTAGAACTAAGACAAAGTGATAACTGCATCCAGTGAAATGGCCAGATCCATGCCAACAAGCTCAAACGGGACCTCCATTTATGGCAGTGGACGCAAAGACACTCCTCTGTGCGAGTGTCACAACTCACTCAATAAAGACTTGACTCCTTACGAGGATGCTGTATGTCCCTCAGGGACCGGGGAGGGTGCCGGAGCCCCAGTGATGCGGAACACCTGTCACACCTCAGTCAGCAGACACTCCCACTTCAGGTGTCCTGGCTGCACTCACTCCCAGCACTCCTGTCCTGGCGCCCGTGCCATGGCTCAGAAACAGTGCCATTCACTTCAGGACTCTCGGGGACAGAAAAAAATTTTTTTTTCCCCCAGTACTCAGTGCCAGCTATGACGCCGTTTAAAATGCAGAAGGTTGCAGGGCCCTCCCATGGCTCGCTCATCCAATTATTTTCAACTCCTGTCACAAAGTCAAAGAAGAAGTGCAGACCACCCTAATTCATCACCTTGCTACCAAGTGATTTCTTACAGTATGTTTATCTGTTCTGTGCCAATCCTTGTCACAGTTTTTACTTGTATACTAATCCCACTATGCATTTTGATGTCTTTAAAGCATAATCAAGCAAACAAGCGACAGAATGCTTTGGAGACCTTAACTTTTATCAAAATACAGTTTTGCTAATGTCCACTACACTGCCAACCTTGAAATCTTGACAAGGCTTTGTTTGTTTGTTTTTAATGAATCCATGCAGAATTCACTTATATGACCGTTGGGAAAACAATGGAATGTCTTGCCTTATCAAGACCTTGTCAAGACTTTTTCCGAGAGGTACATTTACCAAAGCCTGCGTTGTTACTTCTGTCCTATTTTGGTTTATGAGTAATGTTGGTGAATGAGCTGAATACTACACTAGTTCACTCTGTTGTGTATATGGGTGTCCAGGTATTTGTATTCCTCCACCACATCACATTGGAGCATAGAGTGTGTTATACTTTTGTCACGATAATACACACTGTAGCCGATTTGTATCTACAGGTATCAGAAAGAAGCCACAACCAAGGTACGTGGATTATTTCTTTTTATAACTTCAGGACATTACAGGTCTGCTAGTTATGTGACATACAATGCTGTTATGTCACACCCTCTGGTATTAAGTTCTAAATTCATGTAAGACTTCCAGAGTACTCTGATAACACTGAGAAGGGCATCTCCAGTTTAATAGTAAATGTTACATGGACTGATTCTTACATAGCGCTTTACTCAAAGCGCTTTATACAACATGACACATTCACCCATTCACACCCATTTACACAAGCATGCTTACTAACTACCATTCACACACATTCTCGCTCCGATGAATGCAATTTTAATTAGAGCAACTTGGGGTTGATATCTTGCCCAAGGATATTTGGCGTGCAGAGTAAGGGGAGCCAGGGATCAAAACACCAACCTTCCGATCAGCAGATGGCCTGCTCTCCCTCCTGAGCTACAGCCACCCCATTTTCTGTTCTTTAAATTACTTATTGACATCATAGTTCAGAAAACGTCCAAACAAACACATGGCATCTCTAAATTCAAACTTTTTTGTTTAGTTAACATGTGAGTACATATATATATATACATAAAGGTCTAATTCCAAACTGCATATCAGGTTTTTACACATGCATGTTGAAAGGGCAAAAATATTCTTGAGGCGCTGTTAATAATATTATTAAAATTGAGGGTTATTATACAGTGGCATTACTTTAAATGGAGCAAAACTGTATTTTGATAAAAGTTAAGATCACCAGAGCATTCTGTCGTTTGTTTGCTTGATTATGCTTTAAAGACATCAAAATGCATAGTGGGATTAGTATACAAGTAAAAACTGTGACAAGGATTGGCACAGAACAGATAAACATAAGCAGTCACTTAGCAGGTGATGAATTTGTGTTGTCTGCACTACTTCTTCTTTGATTGGGTGACAGGAGTTGAAAATAATTGGATGAGAGAACCATGGGGAGGTCCTTGCATAATTTCAAGAAAACTGCATTTCAAACGCTGTCACAGCTCACACTGAGCACCAGAAAAATGTCTTTGAACACCGCTTTTCCCGGCACCCACAAAACAGGCATTCGCAAGAATGACTTCCAGACTCGCCGGTCTATGGCAGCGGACCCAGTTTCACTGTCTGTAAACACATTTCCATCCATTCAACCAACAAAGAAGCTATGAATATGCTGTGAATAACATATGGGTTTATGCCAGTCATTACATTCTGTTTTCATTTCTATTTTACAAGCATCCCAGTAGTTTTGGAATTGGGTTTGTAGTTGTCGAGCTGTTGGTGGTGCTACTTCAAGAATGTGTTGCATCCTTCTCTGCTTTAGATTTCTTCTATGGAGAAGAACCTGAAGAGCATGGAGGAGGAGAATAAACAGATAGAAGAAAGGAATGAGGCCTTGTTCCTGGAGCTATCTGGCCTTAGTCAGGCTTTGATCCGGAGCCTAGCCAACATCAGCCTGCCTACCATGGTAAGCATTACTGCTTTTTAAGAAAAGAGACCTGAGCATCTTCCTCATTTCAGCAGCTTTAAACATTTCACTTGAAATTCAACTTGGGTTCAACCCCTTGAAGACTGTAGTCTGAAAAGATTTATAGAGTAAGATCAAATAGCCTTTCTTTCATTTTTTCCAAATTAGCATTTTTACCCAAATCAAATGTTTGTCAGTAAGCAACCCTGTGCGATGAATGTTTTTTACAGCATAGCTTCATAGTACAACAGAACAGTCAGCCTAAAGCAGCTGATAACTTAAACCCCATGCAAGTGTCTCTCTCAAAGAAAACTAATGATAGCATACATTTAAGAGATAAAACATGTGAGTAGTATTGTGTACTAGCACTGTTTTGGGTGTTACACCTTTTTATTCTCTTGACGTGCGTGTCTTTAGCAGGAGCCAATATCAGAGCAGAACTTTGACAGCTATGTGGACACCCTGACCCACATGTTTACCAACAAAGACTGCTACCAGAACCCCGAGAACCGGGCTCTGCTAGAGTCCATCAATCAGGCAGTAAAGGGCATCGAGGTGTAAGAGAAACTGGAGGATGACAAGTGGCAGGGCATCACGGTGACGCCACCAATCTTTTTTTTCCAAACCCTTTAGATACTCTGTGTCATGAGTTTTTCTCATTGGAGTTTTGTCCTCTGTTCTTTGCATTTGTTTCCTGTTTGCATGTTGCTTTATAAAGGTGTGAGCGTGAACAGATGTGTGGATGTAAAGCGTGTCAAGGCACACTGAAAGCAAACTGTTGCCATAAGCAACGGCACCTCAAGGTATACACAGACAGGCACAGAGAGAACAGAACAAAGGAGTGCAGTATCCCGCCTGAGCTGAGCAGATTCTTAGTTAGTGAACATTTCCCATCTCCACTCAGTAATGTTGATAGTATTCTATATGAGCATAGTGATGTTGCACTTCCAGGACTAGTTTGTAGATTCATTGTTACTATTGCTGTGTATCTATTTAAGTCGACTGCAAATGTTGGTTTAATAACTTATTTATTCATGTCTGCGGTAATATTTTTATGTTGACTATTTATTATTCATTATTGATTTTATTTTATTTCAAAGTGCTACCTGAGAAGATTTTAACCGGAAACTAAGAGAAGGGAGTCATTTCCTCTGCACCGCTTAACAAAGAGGAAATATTTTAAGATATCAACTATGAATTGTTTTATATATCTTATTATTTATTTAAAACACTGGGATCTTTTTAAGTGCAAATATTTTGTAACAGAAAGTTTTTTAATAATTTTCTAAAAAATCTTTTGTGCTTCTGTTTATATGAGTTTTCTTTTTTCCACAAGCTATTTTGAGTACATTGCAATACACTGGGAAAATTGAGCTGCACATATTTCAGTATTTATCTGGTAATGATGAACAAAGTGATGGTGAATATTTATTTTGTACTGTCTATGTGTTAATGATGGCTGTGTATGGATTAGTCTTTATGTTTGCTCTTGAAATAAAGGTCAACCCAAAATGAATATGGACTGGACTGAGTGTATGCTTCCAGGTCTTTTAGCAGTAAAACAGTCTTTTACTGCTAAAACCTCTTAAAGGTTCTGGAAAACCACAATCAGTGTTAGAACTGACTGTGTGGTCAAGGTTTTGTGTAATTCTAGTATATGTCTGTGAAGGTTCTCAGTCATCCAAGTCATTGTACTCTAAGGAACTTTGAAAGAAAAGCGTCTGGACTTTTTACTTGCTTGAAGATGTTTCAGCTCTCATCCAAGAAGCTTCTTCAGTTCTAAGGTCAAATGGTGGAGTCTCAGATTTAAGCTCTATGGGAGTGTACCCCAAGAGGGACATGGACCCCCTATTGATCCTCTATAGCGAAGAACGCTCAGACCTCTACATTGGAGAGGCCAAACATCCATTTCATAAATGCATGACACAACATAGAAGAGCCACCTTGATGGGACAAGACTTGGCAGTCCATCTGCATCTAAAGGACAAAGGCCACTCTTTCAAGAATGCCAATGTTCATATTTTGGACAGAGAAAACAGGTGGTGTGAAAGAAGCCATCTATGTCCACTGTGAACAACCACCTTTGAAGAGGGGGCAGCTTACAACACAGTTTGCCATCTATCTCTCGTCTGATTAGGTAGAGGATCAATAAGGGGGTCCATGAGCCTCTTGGGGACACTCCCATAGGGCTTAAATCTGGGACTCTCCACCATTTGACCCTAGAACTGAAGAAGCTTCTTGGACGAGAGGTGAAACGTCTTCAAGCAACTTAAAAGTCCAGACACTTTTCTTTCCAAGCTCCTTGACTAATTCTAGTATACTTCCAATATTCTCTTGTATTCAGTTCAGTTTATTTTTATTCATACATTATCACTTCACAACAACCGTCACCTCAAGGTGCTTTATACTATATACAATATAAGAGAGATACCCCAACAATCGGAAAAACTTCCATGAGCAGCACTTTGTAACAATGGGAAGGAATAACTGTTTTCTGTTGTTGTTTTATTTGAACATGAACAGACTTTCTGCAGAACCAGACTCAAAGAGGGGCAGCCTGTCACTACTTTGGTGGGTTAAGAGAAAAACAAATGGAAAGAGATGCAAGACCAAAACACAAGGGGAGAGAGGAGACAAACATTAATGACGTGTGGCAGTGACATATATAACCATCAGGATTAAATAGAGGTGAAAGGAGAAGAAATGTTCAGCGCAACAAGGAAAGTCCACCACAGTGCCTGTGCATAACCAAGTGACTTTCAAAGTAGCGAGGGTTTCAGCCAAAACCAAACTGGGAGCCTGGTAGCTGAAGGTTCTGCCTCACATTCTACTTTTAGAAATTTGAGGAAGCAAGTGCTCTGTCGGGGTAATACAGTACTAAAAGGTCTTTAAGATATCAGGTTTCATCATATCCTACGAAAGAAGGACTTTAAATTTTATTCTAGATACAAAAACCTGACCCCATGCGATCACAAGCTAGTGGTCCCAATCCTCAGGTAAATTGCATCAGGAACACTATCTGGAATAAAATCCAAATCAAACATACAGTTCCATCTGATATAAATTTTATTTATATAGCACCAAATCACAACAACAGTTGCCTTGCGGTGCTTCATATTGTAAGATAGAGACCTTACAATAACAATACTAGAGAAAACAATCAAACGGCCCCCTGTAAGAAAGCACTTGTCAACAGTGCGATGAAAAAACTCCCCTTTAAACAGGAAAAAAACTTTTAGAGAACCAGGCTCAGGGAGGGGCAACCATTTGCTGTGACTGGTAGGGAGTGCAGGACGGAAGACAGGACAAAGACACACACTGAAAGAGAGCCAGAGATTAATAATAACTAATAATTCAATGCAGAGTGGTGTACAAAGACATGGTGAGTGAAGAAGAAACACTCAGTACATGATGGGAAACCCCAGCAGCCACAGCACAATTACGGGAGGATTCAGGGTCACCTACTGTAGCCTTAACTACATGCTATAGTCTGTTTCATTAGATATAATGCTTCCAGGTCTTTGACTTTGAAAGATGCCTTGAATAAGTGTCCAGGATTGTGTGGATAATGTGCATAGCAAAGAAAACATATGCACTGTTCTCTCATAACATTTCTAATAACACTACCTTAGGGGCCATGTACAGTGCAGAAAGTACATTATACAGATCCCAGCACAGAACGGTGTAGAAACCCATCACCAACTCTGGAGTATGAAGCAGACTCCTTGGTTATCCTTTAGCTACTGAAATGTGTGTATAGCTGTTTATACTGGTACAGTCTGACTGATTTATCAGTTTCTGTGCCTACAATTTATTTTAACGCGAAAAAAAAAAATACAAAAATGAATACAAATTCTGTCTCATATCACCAATCAGCTCTGACACTTCAAGGCACAGGGTCCCATTTCATGCTGGCAGCAGATCCTTAGGGTGCAGTTGGTTGCATCCGGTCTCTGGCTTGTTCCGGCATATCCTGTGGATACCCTGAAATCATTGTGTTCTTCCAGCCAGTCCTGTGCTGCTCCTGCCACGTGGCAGGTGCAGTATTTTAACACAGTCCCCATTGCTGGTAAAAACTCTGAAAGTTATCAAGGATTCAAATTTTAACAGCACATAACGTTCACTTTATTTGTTCTTGGTAATTAACTGTAACTACAAACTAGAACTCAACGGAATCATAAAATGAGTCAAAAAAACAAACTGGTGATACAATGTCATTTACTCATTTTAATGGTTAAAAAAATACTTCTTTGCGCAGAGACAACAGTAATTCCCCGTTAACTGACAAACGGGACCAAAAAAAATGATGGTCACCAAATGATAACAGGTGGAGCAAGATAAGATGAGGTAAATGTTTTTGAGGAGAAAAAAAAAGGCACAATTTACAATCAATCATGCCCCAATGCACAATAATAATAATGATAATAATAATAATAATTAATAATAATAATAATAATAATAACAACAACAATAACAACAATAATAATCAGTACAGCTCAAACAAAAACAGGAAATCTGCAACAATACAGACCAGTCATATTTTACAAGGCAAATGTTGACCATCTGGCTTCTCCTGTGTTCTCTACCATACTTAGGTTTCTGGCAACACTCTGAAAGCTGCGGCCCTGCTGCTCACACTATACAAACAGCAGTTCTACAGTGCACTGAAACTTCAGCATACTATCTGACCACCAGACATGACACACAGAGTTTGGAGGGCCCGATGCAATCATCATGGCAGAAGGCACCACAGCCTTGGCACATGATCATGGCTTTGAGGCGGCACGAGCACTTGAGTGCCACTTCCTCTGCCGTACTGTCAGTAAAGGCCTGAATGCTGAGGGTAGTCTGGCTGGGACCCAAGCGGGGGTGCAGCTGCAGCACACTGTCTGCCATGCTCCGGGAGAAACTGCTGTTGTCCATCACTGAAACATTGGCTGTGTAGCTTACCCCTCCAACTCCTCCACCCTGCTTGGGGAGCTTCCCATAAAGATGGAAGGGAAGGGAGGGAGCGGAGGGTGAGGGAGAACAGGAAGAAGAGGGAGAGCCAGAGGAGTAGGGAGCTTTGCTGTGATCTTTCTTTGCCATCCTGGCCAAAGTAAACTCCATGTTGATGAGTCCTTCTATTGCCCCGCCGCTTAGATAGCCATCGACAGAGTTCCCAGGTTCCTTTTTGGGTACACTGAGTGAGGATTTGGCAATAGCTTGACAAGAGGGTCGTGCACCAACTTCGTTCTTTACAGTAGGTGCAGGAGACGGGGGTTGTTGCAGAGAGTGAGGAAGCTGAGATTGTGGGGGACGCCAGTTAATCTTAATACAAGGTATCACCTCTGTTGGGCAGGGGTCTGCGTGAGGAGGAGAGGGTCCATTGCACATGGTCCGATGGGCTGACTGAGGCCTGTCTGGAGTGGCTCCCTGGGAAGGCTGCTGACCATGAGACTCTTTGATAACTGCAGACTCCACAGCAGACCCAGGCATGAGGTCTTGCTTACCTCTGGAGGACAATAAACCGCTGGAGGAGGGTGGCAGAGGGGTGATGACTGGAACAGCTCCAGGGGCCTGGGAGGACTGATACTGCGGTACAGCTGGGGCTTCCATCAGACAGGAAACTGGGCGGGATGTTGGGGACTTATGGATCTGGACTGGAGTAGTCAGCTCTGGGCTTGAAGATTTGGCTGAAACCTCAGGCCTGTTACGAGTCCCTGGGGTTCTTGCTGCTGGTGGCCTGGGCAGGGTTCCTGGTAATCTGCTAATCTCCAGTCTGTTGGCAGAGTGTAAGGGTAGAACTTTTTCCAGAGGCAGGCTGCCCTGAAGTAACTGAGTGACCAAAGGGTTGTTGGCCTCCACACTGGACACAAGTCTGACTGAACTGGCCAGTCTTTTGGAGGCAGATGCAGCATTTGAGTGAGTGGCAGGAGACTTTAAAGCTCCACGACACTCCTCTTCAGAGCTCAGTCTGGAGTCTCTACAGTCATCTCCAGACTCAGTTTTAACAACAGTTGTGTCCCTTAGCCCTTGTGGCAGGGGTGCAGACAGAGCATTAGAGTCTTGTGAATGGATACGGCTGTGTTGTGGCTGAGTCATGCTGCTGGGGAAGCAAGGCTGAATGACGGTCTGGCCGTGGCGGCTAGTCATGTGGGTCTGGATGACCAGTTGTTGTTTCTGAGGAGGGCTACAAATCACCAGCTGGCCATTTCTCTGAGTGTTCAATTGAGGACACCATTCGTGGCCAGGCTGCTGCTCTTCCTCCTGGCTTTCATTCTCACAGTCTGAAGCGGTTTCTGTTGAGTCGCTATATGTGCCAGCCTCATCTTTCTCAGCACTAGAGGAATCCACATGTTGGGGTGAAGATCCATCTGATCGCTGTCTCTCAGTGGCTGTACGGGAGAATGCCTCCTGGGGGTCAACATGGTGAGAACCATGCTGGATAACACTACCCAATCCAGCCTCCTTCCCTTGCTCCTGGTCCTTGGCATGACAAGAACTGGCCAGCGTCTGAATAACATCCACACCCTGAGCCCCAAACCTCGGAAGGGAATCTGGGATAGAGGTTTGTGCTAATGAAGGTTTGTCACAACCAACAGTTGCGCTCTCTGTAGGGGCACTGCCACCAGTTTCAACTACCTGGCTTTCTCTGGCAGACTGCATTGCTGGTGACTCAGACACATCAGGCTCTGAAGAAAGTGAGGCAGCCCCATCTGTGAGTCCGTTGGAGGAGCTCTGGATACTAGCTGTGGTTGCTTCAATTAACTCTCCATCTGCCCCCCCAACTGGTTCTGCTTGCTGAGGACTTGGCGTCTGTGGGGGCTCCAAGGACATGGAGGTTGAGGTAGTGGACAATGAAGGGGAAGGCTCAGATGTAGGCTCTACATTAAGAAGCTGTAGTTGTGTTCCAGACGAATTAGTGCCTGAAGACGATCCCTGCTCTTCCATCCCACTACTTCCCCTTGTTTCATTTCCATTTTCACTTTCTTCTTCTCCACCTCCTCCTCCTCCTCCGGGCTCGATAGGTCCTGGATGCTCTCGCGATCGTCTTCCATTGCTGCTATCCGGTAGCCCAGCACCAGGCCGCAGCCTGACCCTGGCCTGGCTTGTCCCGTCGGCAGAGGCTGCAACAGCAGCAGCGGCCTCGCGCTGGGCACGGGCTTGTTGTGCACGGGCTTTGATGTCCGCCAATGTGCGCGCACCCCCTGTCCCCGACCGGCGCGAGCCTTCGCCGGGCGGCACGATCCGGGGACAGATCTGGTAGGTGGGGTGCCCTTTGACCCAGGGAGGTTTGATTCTGGACAGTTGAATCTGAGAAACAAACACAGGGACAGCAAGTCAAAATTTATCTGATAACAAGCAGCTATCCATTCATCTATACAGACTACTTGTCTTTGTGCACCAAGAACTGTGTGTGACAGAAAGTAATCCTGGACCTTTCTGGATTATTTCACTAACACTTACCCGGATAGGTGGCACCTTGGGTTCTTCTGTTGTCGGCTGCGGCTTTTCTGAACACACACTGTCAATTGTGGTACGAAAGGACTGACGGTCGTCAAGCCGTGGCCTCTTTTCGGGGAAGCTAGAAAAGGCTTCAGTCTCATCTGGCCTTCTCTTCTGTTCTTTCAGCTGGGTGCTGGGCAGAGGGGTGGCAGCTGGACTAACAGATGGGCTGCTCTCACGGCTGCTGGTGGCAGTTCCTCCTGTGATGGAGGTGATCACAGAAGCGGTATCGTCCAGGGGATCTGCAGCAACTGCAGCACTTGAGGAGGCTGAGGAGGATGAAGAAGAGTCCAGGACTCCAACAAATGTCCCCTGTCTATCAGAAGGTGAAGATGGTGAAGAAACAGGTGAAGAGGCAGATGAAGAAGAGGAGGACGAGGACGAGGATGGAGAAGTGGTGGAAGCCAACACAGGTGCACTCTCTTCGGGGAGCAAGCGAGCAGCGACTTCATGCTCTTCATTAGCGCTGGTTGAAGCTGGGCTGGGGCTGGGGCTGGGAGTTGGAACAGGTGTGGGGGGTGGCAATGTGACTGGCTCTGGAATGGGAGAAGGCTTTGGCTCTGTAAAACCACTCTCATCTGGGAGCTCCACCCCACAGTCGGTCTGCAGCACTACCTCTCCCTGAACCACTGTGTTTTCGGACATGGGAGAGCCAACAGAAACTGCTGAAATATCCACAGCTGCATTGGCCTCAGCTGCTTCTGCAGACTGCAGGGATGGAGTGGTCTTGCAGATGGTTCTGCGAGCCCTCCGGCGCAGGTCAGCTCGCGTACGTCTCCTCATCCTACCATCTCGCCTCCGCCGACCTACGCTGCGTCTTTTGGGGGCACCGGTTGCCACCACAGTCACATCACTGTCTAGCACACTAGCTGCAACTTCGCTGGCTTCACTCATGGTAAGCTTTAGTGACTCTTCTTGTGTTAGGCCAGACCTACAAGTACACAGCAACACAATTTAGCACTCAGTGAATACCAGACTGAACATGACATGTAAGCTATTGTAGGCTGATGTCTCAATTACATGTAACAGTATGGGCAGAAATATAAACATTTTCAGTTAAAAGGATACTACATGTCTAGCAATAATACTGAAACGTGAACAATACATTAAATTTAGATGAAATGATTTGGCTCTTACTTTTGCCCATGATACTCTTCAAAAAACTTCTCCTTCCACACCTCTACCTTCTTCTCTTTCTCCATTTCCTGTCGGAAACGCACTTGCATCTCATGGGTGAACTCACCTAAACAGATCAAACACATGTCAAGGATTTAGCATTTTTAGTCAAAAAGGTGTTAGTAGTCATAGGAATGCTTCAGAAAATCTCAACTTTTTTTTTTTAAAACCATAAACCTCAATAGACCTATTCACTAAAGTCATGCTTGAGGGAATTTTTATGCACATAAAATGGCCTCAATTAGTGAAAAGTGATTTGCAGATTTTCACGGGCATTTAAATACCGTATAAACTGCTAGGTAGTTTAATTTTCTATCTCTAATTTTGTATATTCACACGGTGGGGGAAATAATGATCTGATCCCCCGCTGAATTTGTAAGTTTGCTCATGTCTGTAGAAATGAACAGTCTCTAATTTTTATGGTAGTTTCATTTAAATGGAGAGAGACAGAATATGAACCAAACACCAACTGATTTGCATGCCTTCAGTGAAATAAGAAAGTGTGTGAATGTTAGATCCAAAATGCTCAGGCACAGAAAAAGTATTTTATGAACGGGTGAATGAGGTATGTTGTATAAAGCAATTTCAGTGCTCAGGTACAGTAAGGAGAAAAAAAAAGTACTATATGAAGAGTCAATCCATGTACAGTTCTCATCCCAGGGCAACTGATGGCCATTTTGTACTTTTTCCATTTCCAAATAATCTCATCAACAGTTGCCACCTTCTCACCAAGCCTTCTGATGATCTTATAGTCCATTCCAGCCATGTGCAGGTTTACAGTCTTGTCCCTGACATCCTTTGACAGCTTTTTGGTCTTGGCCATGGTGGTGGAGAAGTTTGGAATGGAGGAAATTTATATACATCATGAGTTGTGATCGGGAGTATCTGTAATTGAGCATACCCCCAATCTGTGTGAACCAGAATTCTGGCTGGGGTTGTAGGTAAAATTGTAGTCAAATACTTCTTTCAATCAGTGACATGCAAATCAGTTTCTAACTTATATATAATGTTCTCTTTCTGGATTTTTGATTCATATTGTGTCTCTCTCGATTACAGCTTCCATATAAATCAAGAACTTTTCATTTCTTTGTAGGAGAGCAAACTTCTAAATTTATTTGAAAGCTTTATTGACTGAATTTGTAAGGGTCAACATGTGCACAGGCGGTTTGATAATAGACTTGTGCTGGCTTTGACGAGTACGAGTATGACTGTAATTACAGTACTAAACACTAGGGCTGGGCCATATCATACCATTCACGGTAATACCGGTATAATTTTGGGCAACGATAGAAAAATGAAATATCGCAATAGAATATGGGTAAAATGCGCATGCGCAGTGCCTTTGTTTTCATACGCACATGTCGGAAAAAGCATGGCGGCGAAAGCAGATCGTTGAATGAAACAGATGAACCAGAATTGGTTTGTAAAAATGCTGCAACTTCAGTGGTGTGGAACTGGTTTGGCTTTCGTCCGTCAGATACACAACAAAGCACTATTTTTGGTAGAGCATGCTAGCGGGCCATCGTTATTACCATGTTTTTTGGAAAATACGGCACATTTAAAATCAATCCTTTCATTTTTCTGAAAATCGACAGTGCCCCTTATAATCCCGTGTGCCTTATGTATGAACTCTGGTTGTGTTTACTGACCTCGAAATGATTTTATGTACACGGCACTTGAAAATCTGTCAAATGTTTTAGTACGACTTTGCTAAGCTACGAAGCCGCACCGCTTGATGGATTGTCGGAGCATTAGGGCTATCGTAGTCAGGAGCCTGGCGGAGTGATCCGTACTGTGCTTCAACATAATATTACCGTATTGTGTGTGTATAACCTCTTTTTAAGTTTTGTGGATATTATGCATGGTTATGCTGAGGATATGTTGGCCAATTTCCACTGGAAATGCCTTTTGGTTAAACTGAGCAAGGAATTTGCATTTGCACTGTTAAATTTTTATATAACTTTAATTCACATAAAACACCTGCTTATTTAAGTGAAAATACATTGATGTTTGTTTGGTTTTTTTCCACTAATAAAGTTGTGGAGTTGTAAAGTATTTTGTCTAGTGTCAGTTATATCGTTATCGCAAATTTTCAAATGTATATCGTGATAAATATTTTTGGTCATATCGCCCTGCTCTACTAAACACCATTGAAAAAGAAAAATGTTTCCTTCACTCCACCTAGGTTCATGATCTTTGTGCTGTCGTTTTTGAGCTTGCTGTGTCAGAAGAGATGCTGCACCACAAATTGCAACTATGATAAAATCATCTTCAGTGCTATAAACCTTTTTCATTCAGATAAATAGATGCTGCTTGGGTTAAAAACGTTTTGCATGATTTCCTAAATACATTTTTACAGTCTGAAAACTATATTGAAATAAATTCATTGAAGATCTTTTATCCTGTTCTCACAGTCACTAAGAAGTCTCTTTTTATTTCATACTAAATTGAAGAAGAAACTACGTGTGAGTGAGGATTCCTTTTAGACAGGAAGTTGTGGAATTGCAATAGGTGGAAACACGGCCACTGGAGCAAACAGCAGATGGCCAAACAACTTGCCTAACAATCTTGTTTTACTGGCTCTGGGGCATTGGGCCATTGATTATGTCAAACCCTATTGAAGAACAGTGATGAAGTCAGTAAAGCATGGCAATCTGTCTATGAATGACCAGAAACTTACCATCACCCAGCCTCTCTTTCCAGCTCTGGGAGGCGTGGGTAAAAAATTCATTGTTAAGAGCTGAACTGCTCAGTCTGGCCATGCCATCAGGTCCAATCTACAACCAGAGACAAAATGACGTGAGACAACAAGTCAAGTGATGAGTACATAGTTGAGTGTTTGGTGCCCTAAGTACAACACTAAAAACGTTTAAGTACACATATAAAATAACTGTAGAAGGAATTTAAAATTTCATTACTCCATTCATACAATCCCAACAGGGCACTTAGATCATCCAACCATAGGCTCCTAGCACAACCTAGGACTCGAATGAAGTCGAGAGGCGATCGGGCCTTTGCATCCGTGGCACCCAGACTCTGGAATAACCTCCCCGTTCATATTCGCACTGCCGAGTCTATCCAGCCTTTTAAATTACGTCTTAAAACTTTTTTTTTTTTTACTTTGGCTTTTGATTCTGTCTAGTTGGCTGTTTTAGCTTGTTGCGTTGTTACCTATTGTTTGTTGTCCTCTTCTATTGTTTGTTTTAACTGTCTCATGTTTTTATTGACTGTGAAGCACTATGGTCAACACTGTTGTTTTAATATGTGCTATATAAATAAATTTTGATTTGATTTTGATTTTAAAATTTCATTATTCCAAGAATACAAAAAGTCTGTAGCAGAGCAGGCACACCGCTGCGCACTACTGAAATTACTGCTGTACATCAAAAATCTACAAGCTCAAAACTCTCTTTTTTTCTTCCTCCCTGCAGTAAGTGTTAAAAATATCAGTTTAATTCGTTTCTCATTTGCCCTGTGCTAGATATTGGCACATATAATATTACAGTAAACATAAACTGGAATAAAGAATAGAAAGACCGCTTACTTGTCGGTCCACCTCAGGCAGCAGCTGCAGCAGCTGCTGTTGTGAGTGTACCGGGAAAGCTAAGAATGTCCGCGTATTGATGAGAGCTCTGATGTTGGTGTTGACCAGGATGGAGCCTGGCGTTTCAAAGTCTACATCCACCCCTCCCCGACTCCGCTTCATGGGACCTATTCATGACAAACCCCCCAGAAAACTTTTAACTCAAGATGATGTAGACAGATGCTGTAGTTCAGCTGCAAAGCAACAAAGTCATGCAGTGCTCATAAACACCTTTCTTAGTACAAGCTTCCAGGTACCAGCCCTGGGCCCTATTTCAGGAAGCCGGTTTAG
>NW_024582927.1:328392-338335 GCF_018398535.1 Haplochromis burtoni
CCTACCTTCGTGGTAACGGATCCTTCGCAAGTGGGCGTGTACAGACCCTCTGTGAAACCGAGAGACTGTTTCTCTGCCGCCCCTTCTGAGCCAGGACTTTATCGCCATTCTCCGGCTCAGTTCAGTGCTCGGCCACAAGCTCCCCAGTCAGTAGCTCAGCCGTTAGCCTCCCTGGGGGCGCAATTGCCTGTTCTGCCGCCGCTCCAGTTAGCCACTCAGCCACCACCATCACCGCTAGCATCGCTACAACCCACGGTTCCGGTAATAGCTGAATCACAGTTTTCACACTGTTTTTCCACCGCTGTTTCTAGGCAGGGAGATGAACTGTTACATTACGGACCTGTTCCTCAACAGCTGGCAACATTAGTGACTGTTACTCACTCCGGGGCTTCCCCAGAGGCGGGGTTACTACCCTCAGCTTACTCTGGACCCCTGGTGGCCAAGATGCCAGCTGTGAACTGCACCGGGCTGTCACTGCCTGAGCAGGGTCAGTGCTCTGCGCAGCTGCAGCCCTCCTTATGTGTGCCAGAGGCCCACGTGCCTACTGGTTTTGTTTCACGTGTGCCAGAGGCCCACGTGCCTACTGGTTTTGTTTCACGTGTGCCAGAGGCCCACGTGCCTACTGGTTTTGTTTCATGTGTGCCAGAGGCCCACGTGCCTACTGGTTTTGTTTCACATGTGCCAGAGGCCCACGTGCCTACTGGTTTTGTTTCATGTGTGCCGGAGGCCCCGTGCCTACTGGTTTGTTTCGTGTGTGCCGGGGGCCCCGTGCCCATGGTCTCGGGTTTGCTGGGCCGAGCCGTCAGTTTTCGCCTGCTGGGGGGCCCGAGGAGCCCGTCCAGCCTCCTGTTTCGCCTGCTGGGGGGCCCGAGGAGCCCGTCCAGCCTCCTGCTTCGCCTGCTGGGGGGCCCGAGGAGCCCGTCCAGCCTCATGCCACACTGACTGCCACGTCGGCTGGGGGGCCCGAGGATCCCGTCCGGCCACCTGTGGCTGCTTCTCCACCTGTGGCTGCTTCTCCACCTGTGGCTGCAGCGCCGCCTCCTGCAGTACCATCACCTGCAGCGCTACCACCTGCTACTGCCACGCCTCAGCCTGAAGCTTCAGCCTCGCCTGGTTCTGGTCCAGCTTCATCCTCACCTGGCCCAGCTTCGGCTTCAGCTACAGCTTCATCCACGCCTGGCCCGGCTTCATCCACGCCTGGCCCGGTTTCATCCACGCCTGGTCCTCGGCTTCAGCTACAGCTTCATCCTCACCTGGCCCGGCTTCATCTCCTGCTTCATCCACGCCTGGCCCGGTTTCATCCACGCCTGGTCCGGCTTCGGCTTCAGCTACAGCTTCATCCACGCCTGGCCCGGTTTCATCCACGCCTGGCCCGGCTTTCGCTTCATCCACGCCTGGCCCGGTTTCATCCACGCCTGGCCGGCTTCATCCTCGGCTTCGCCTCGCCTGATTCTGGTCCAGCTTCATCCTCGCCTGGCCAGCTTCAGCTCAGCTTCGTCCTCGCCTGGTCCAGCTTCATCCTCGCCTGGCCCGCTTCAGCTACAGCTTCTCCTCGCCTGGTCCAGCCTCGGTCTGCATCCCTCGCCTGGTCCAGCCTCCTCGTCTGCATCCTCGCCTGGTCCAGCCTCCGTTGTCCTCTGTCATCCTCGCCTGGTCCAGCCTCCGTGTCTTCATCGTCTGGTCCAGCCTCCGTGTCTTCATCGTCTGGTCCAGCCTCCGTGTCTTCATCGTCTGGTCCAGCCTCCGTGTCTTCATTCACACCTGGTCCAGCTCCAGCTTCAGCTTCAGCTGGTCCAGCCTCCTCGTCTCATCATCGTCTGGTCCAGCCTCCTCGTCTTCATCGTCTGGTCCAGCCTCCGTGTCTTCATCGTCTGGTCCAGCCTCCGTGTCTTCATCGTCTGGTCCAGCCTCCGTGTCTTCATCGTCTGGTCCAGCCTCCGTGTCTTCATCGTCTGGTCCAGCCTCCGTGTCTTCATTCCCCTGGTCCAGCTCCAGTCATTCAGCTTCGCTCTGGTCCAGCCTCCGTGTCTTCATTCACACCTGGTCCAGCTTCAGCTTCGCCTTCGCCTGGTCCAGCTTCCGTGTCTTCATTCACACCTGGTCCAGCTTCTGCTTCAGCTTCGTCCACGCCTGGTCCAGCTCCAGCTTCAGCTTCAGTATCCTCATCAGCTGCTTCGCCTGGCCCAGCTCCATCATCTTCTTCGTCTGGTCCAGCCTCCGTGTCTTCATTCGTCTGGTCCAGCCTCCGTGTCTTCATCGTCGTCTGGTCCAGCCTCCGTGTCTTCATCTTCGTCTGGTCCAGCCTTCGTGTCTGCATCTTCGTCTGGTCCAGCCTTCGTGTCTGCATCTTCGTCTGGTCCAGCCTTCGTGTCTGCATCTTCGTCTGGTCCAGCCTTCGTGTCTGCATCTTCGTCTGGTCCAGCCTTCGTGTCTGCATCTTCGTCTGGTCCAGCCTTCGTGTCTGCATCTTCGCCTGCAGCATCCGCACCATCGCCTGCAGCAGCGTCTTCCGTGCCTTCAGCCTCGCCTGGCCCAGCCTCGTTTGGGTCTGGACCTAAACGGCCGTTTTCTAGACCGCTGGCTAGGCTACTGGCCGGGCGCCGTCGCCTGACTGGCCGCCGTTGCCTTCCGCACGGCCGGCCCCCGGACCGCCATCGCCTGAGCGGCCGCCGTTGCCTTCCGCACGGCCGGCCCCCGGACCCTCTTCGCCTGAGCGGCCGCCGTTGCCTTCCGCACGGCCGGCCTCCTGAACCTTTTGTGCGCCTCCACGGCCTTCTTCGTGGCCGGCCTCCTGAACTGTTCCATCCTGGCCTCCTGTGTTATCGGGCCCCTGGCCGGCCGCCTGAACTGTGCTTCGGACTCTGCTCCCCTGTGAGTTTTGTGAACGTTTGTTTGGGACTCTGGGGCCTTCGTTTTGGTCATGGCCCGGTCCCTCCGTCCTGGGCCCCCTGCCACCCGCCCGGGTCTGGTGGTGTGTTTCTGTGGCTGTCAGGGGCCAGCCCTTGAGGGGGGGGTACTGTCATGGTCCTGCGGCCATGACTGAGTGACTTTGTGTTTGTGTCCCTTATTGTTATTATTCTCTTTATTATTCATGGCTGTTTTGGGATGGTTTGTGTTTTGGGATTTTAGATACTGGGTTTTGGGTTTGTGCTCCCTCTATTGGTCCCTGGTGTCAGTGTTCCCCTGTCTCGTCAGGTTAATCAGGTCCAGCTGTGTCTCCCACCTGTGTGTGATTTCCCAGTGTCTCTCTGTGTATTTATAGTGTGTGTTTGCCTCTGCTCCTCGTCGCATCGTCTGTGTTCATCTTCTGTGTTCATACCTGGTGTAATCCTCTGCGTGCTCTCCCTGCTGTTCTCCCTGCTGTTCTCCCTCCATGCTCAGGTTTGCTATTTCTTTGTGTAGTTTATCCCAGTTTAGTTTCGTCCTTAGTTCTGTTGCCATCTCCACTTTGTGTTTGCTATTATCAATAAATCACCCTCACACCTGAATAAGTGCTGCATTCTGAGTCCTCCTTCCACTCTCCACACGGCCGCTGCCCCGGACCGTGACAACATCACTGTTACAACAGCGTTTGTTTTCATTCAAAGGCTTTATGGCTTTAATACCTGGTGGGCCGGTCTTTAGTCAAAATGCCCGGGCTGTTTTTTTTGTCCCAGTCCAGCCCTGGGCACGACATGCAGTGAATTAATCTGAGAAGGTGCATCAAAAAATAAATGGCCGCGCCAGCGGTGCACATCGCAAATCAGCTTCTTAATAGGTATCTTAGCTAACAACCCCAACTACCAGATTCAACTTGTAATTGGCTAAAAATAACTTAGCCCACTGGGGAGAGGAACGTTGTTAGCTTTCCACATTCCGACACTTCAAAAGCTTCAGGAGCTTTCCACTCAGAACAGCATCAGCACCACGGAAATACACGGATACATCCGTAGACTTGACACACAATGCATTTTTGGGACTTTCAGGCGTATGGACCAATGTTTTATTTTCTGATCAAACCAGAAATCTTTAATGAGCAGCTAGATTTGTCTCGCATTAACTGGCTGAGTTAATGCCAGTTAATGCAACATCGAAGCAGCTGGAATCCATAACTGAGCATGTTCACGGAGCTTGCATTTTCACCCTAAGGAGGCTCCCTTTAAAGCCTCCTTAGGGTATCAACCCCCACTGTTTCAGGAACATAATGTCGAGCTTGCTCTGACTCCCACATACACTCCTGGACAAAAGGTATGGCTTGCAGCTAAGGACATCCAACTTCTTGCAAGCTATTGCCATGCTACATCTGACCTTTTGAAGTGGACAAAGCCATCAGCACTTCAGCGGTCAAGCTGAAGCTTCCTTCATCGCCTCGGTTTCATCCCACCTTTCGAGTTTCTGGACCAGTTAAAACCAGTGCTCTCTAGTCCTCTGTGTCCACCTGGATGCTGGTCAACTTTAGAAACTCTAACTGCTGCTCATTGACTCACCACTCCTCACCTCCCTGCCCTCCTGCCACTGCAGTCCCTGGATCACTGAATCATCAGGATGTACCCTCAGCTCACTCTCATCCCTTTGGACACTCACCCGGCCAACATTGCCTCCCCCCTAGGCATTCCGGTTACATCTCCTCCTGTCTCCTTACCACAGTATCACTTCTAAGCTCTCTTTCCCTCTGTTTCAGAGACCCCTTTTTAAGTTTCATGCACCACGCATAATTCCTTTGTGTACAGTTTTCACTTGTGTTTATAAATAAAGTCACATTAACCTAATCCCTGCTGTCCTGTCTGAGTCTGCATTTGGGTTCACATTTACATACTGGCCTCGGCTTGCCTTGACAGCCTCCCCTGACACCACACCCTGAGCCCACTGCTCCACTCCTCCCCTGCAGCTGAGCCACCAACCACACCCTGCCACAAGGTTCATGATAAATCTAATTTCATTGTATGTTAAATTTCAACCAAAACCTTTGCTGACATACCTCTTTTAGCCCAATTGATCAGTTCAATATTAAACTGTGATGAAGTGATAGTTAGGGCTCTTCTCCATACAGTAGTATTTGCTCCTCCATACAAGTATAAGGGCTACTTCAAGTTTAGATCTGTCAGCACTATTTTGCTATAGTGAGAACAAGAACCTAAATTGTACATTAAAGTGACTGAAGTAGCTAGCACATTTGGTTTCTAGTAATGTCCACATTAATACATTTTTGTTTGAAAGCGCATCTTTTTCTCTCCGTTTTGGCCTTCCCTCCACACTGAGACTGCGTTTTTGGTCAAGGCAAACAGGGCTTTTTGAAAATGCTCTCCAAAGTGCATACATTTGAAAACAGCGTTTTCACGTCGCAGTGTGGACTGCGAAAATGCGGAGGCTTTCGAAAACGATGACGAATTTTAGTCATACAATGCAGTCATGTTACCAATTAAACTAAGATGGCGGAGGCAGTTGTTTTGTTTGATCTCAACTTTGACAACCCTATTAAAGATTAATATCAGTTCGTACATGCTCCACATAGCTTTTCTTCAAATTCTTTAATTCTCACTTGCTTTTGCAACTTTGTACTTTTGTGTTACTGGCAGCAACAACTCCACCTCATTGTCAGTCTATTTAAAAAGTTGTTGGAGATCTTGTCAAAATTGATGGAATTATAAATAGATATAAGCATTGTCAAAGTTTCATGCACCGTGCAATACTACATGGAAAGCATCTGAGTGGCAACAGCTAATTTTTCAACATGACTATGATACCAAAACCAGTGGCAATACAGTAAAACCATACCTAGATAAAAAACAAAACAAAAAACACACAGTAGAACACTTCGAATTGGCGTCCAAGAGCCCTGACCAGTGAACTGTCCACTGTGGGCAACTGCTCACAGTAGCCCCACATGGGCACCAACAGGGCATTTTGCTGGGGCAATATTTAAATGATTCCTATTTTTAGGACTGAAGATTGTGCCAACTATGCTCTAAAAATGATGCCTAGTTTAAAAGTAACAAACTCAGGAACACTGCTCAGTGAGTTCTACGTTTAAATTGTCAACAGTGGTCACATCAAAAGCAGCGCGATTCTGAATCTCCGCGTGTGTGTGTGTGTGTGTGTGTTCACAGCCCGTTTTCTACAGTTCTAAATCCGTGTGACGTCACTCTCCCAGAATGCCTGGCTTCCAGCGCGGCGCCTAGCAGTCAAGGCCCGAAGTCCAACAAACACCTTTAAACTTGTTGCAAAATGTCGACATGGAGTCGGAGCGGAGGCTGGACGGAGAGGTGGACCTAGGCTCAGTCGGTAAGTACCACCGATCCCTCGTCTGATCGGCCGAGCTGGAGTTTAACGCTGCTGGGCAAAGTATGTGAGTTAGCTCCTGCGATACAAACTCCGACGCAAGTTAGTGAAGCGTTCATCTTTTGTTGTTTAATCAGCTTGTTGGCTCGGTTAATATCGGGACTTCATCCTTAGCTGCACTGACACCAGTCTGTGGATGTCCCTGATATAAAGCACGTGTATTATAGACCCAATAAACATGGTAATACACAAGTACTAAACCTGATTTCACATCCACTGCCGAATGTTGTAAACGCAGGCAGGCTAGCGGTCATATTTAGCCCGATGTGGTAATGACCCTGTCCACCCGCCCCCCGCCCCCCCACTCTTGTCAGTCCACAAAGCTGCGTGGGCTCAGTTTCCCGGCGCTCGTCAACTCATCAGTTTGGCTCCTTCACCAGGAAGGTACTTAATAGTTGAGTTCAGGAACTGAAAGTTATTAGGCAGAAATTAATTTGATTGCAGCTCAATACTTAGGACCCACAAGATGGCACTGCGATATCCCGGCGCTACTTTTCGTGTCAGCTTCATTCAGTGCCTCTGTCCAAGTTAGAAGAACGGGGACCTCGTGTTCAGCGAGCATCGTGGAAAAGCACCAACTTTCTCCCAGTCATAGTGTCAGCTAAACAAGTGAAACTGAGCGAGAGCTATGAAAATAAACATTGGTGAATTTTAACGCTTTAAAAATATATTTACCAACAACATTATTGAAAGTGAACACACATTTTTATACATGGGAATAAAATATTTAGTCTAACATCACGGTTTAAATGCTTTAAATGGAAACAAAAAACCGTGACTTATTCTCTGCACAGAGTAAAAGCAGTTAGCCCAGCACCAAAGCCTGCTCGTGAATTTGTATGTGTCAAGTGAACTTAATGATGCACTTGACAGTAAAACTGCATGTACTAACTAGAGAAGTTATATAGCAAACGTTTGGTTATTACTGCGCTAACGGGCCCAAACATGTAAACGCACACGCAGTGGCCACTGGTTTAGGCTGACTGAGATGACTGATCACAGGCTTTGACCCCATAGCCACATTTCCAAACACGCTCACAAATGTGAATGTGAGAATAACATAAAGAGAATAATCTGTGAGCTTCCTAATAAGTCATAAGTAGCAGCCATAATCACTTTTACATCAACACATTGCGAGTAGTAGGGCTCCATGATTATGGCCAAAACGATTATCACAATTATTTTTATCAGTACTTCGATTGCAGTTATTTTTGACAATTAGTCATTGAATTTGGTGACAAAAATGTTTTTATTTCCATGTCATAAACACTGCATTCACATTTTTCATTTTTGCAGAAATCTTTGCATCAAAATAAAGCAATTCCTGTTCATTTAAACAAATTGAGTGCATCTCATAGAAGAAAAAAAGTATAAATGAAAAGATTTTACAGTACAATACAATACAATACAGTTTTATTTATATAGAACATTTAAAAACCCGAAGGCACACCAAAGTGCTTCACAGTAATATGGAGAGTCAGCATGAGTCAATAACAGGGTACAAATCGGGCACTAGCACAGACAGGATAGAGGCACTAACAGACCAGAAGAGTTAGATAAATACAAAATCTGCTAAGAAGACAAAAACAGCAGTAAAATGAATAATAAAATAATAAATTTAATACAATTTAATAAAAGATTTAAAAGTTTAAAATTTAAAAGATTTAAAAGGGTATTAACTGGTCAGGAAAGCCAAGTCAAATAGATATGCTTTCAATCTTGATTTAAAGGATTGGATAGAGTCCAAGGCTCGAATAGAAGCAGGGAGGCTATTCCAAAGGTTGGGTGCAGCTGAAGCAAAGGCACGATCGCCTCTGGTCTTCAGTCTGAACTTAGGTTGGGCCAGGAGTAATTGACCTGATGATCTTAATGCATGACAAGGAGTGTACAGATTGAGGTCAGTGAGGTAGCTGGGCGCATTTTACCCAAATGCAATCAGGATAGCACACCTTTCACTTTGATCTTGTCGCACTGTTTTTCTTGGTCTTCATGCATTCATACTGCACTTTATTGTGTGTTTTCAGGGGGTTGTTGTTGTTGTTTTTGAATTAGTTGTTGTTTTGCAGTGCAGACAAAACTCCATAGCATGCTTTGCATATCATTTGGTCTTGCTTAGTGTCACTTTCCCAGTATGGCCACAGTATGTCTAAACAACAGATAATGATCCACATTGAGGGACAATCTCTTCAGCTTCTGCTGTGTCAGACGCGTGAATTTGGTTGTTTATCTGTCTTTGTACATAGTGTTACTCGTCCAGACTAGTCCAGGAATCTTCATGCTGCATGTTGCAGGGGACAGCTCTAATTGGCACAAGCAGGCATGTCATCAGGGGCTGTCTGAGGGAGTACTTGATTTTCTTCTGCTTTGTGTTCTGTATTTGGAACACTCATTTTTAGTATCGCTCCATCATGTCCATTTAATTGTAGAAAGCCAAAATTGTGATCAAGATTAAAATCCAACTAATTGTTGATTATTAAAAATAAACAACACCCGTCCATTCATGAATTTATTTGGGGAAATGGTCAGTAATAAATATAGTTGAGGGCAAAAAAGGATTGGTTAACTTGCTTATATTAGAGTCAGGTGATACTGAATATGGATAGCAGTCAGCCATCATTGTCATCTTGTTTTTATCTAAAAAATTAGGTTAGTTAACCTCCAAGGACCTGGCGTCCACATATGTGGACATCACATTTTGGGTTGTCTAGACCAAAATACTTAATTTTTCTCTAGAAGGGCCTGATATCCACTTACAAGGACATTATACTGCCACTGTTCTATCAAAATTTAAAACGAATGTCCTCATATGTGGATCTCATTTTTCTCAGAAACAAAAATTAGGTAAAAAAAAAAAATCTGGTAATTCTTTGTTTTTACATTCATCAGGTCCCAATCAACCCAAATGCCAAAGAAAAATTAAAAATGCATGCCATGAAAGAGTTTGGGTCTTAGGAGGTTAAAGCCTAATCTTTGCAACACTTGTGACACATTCACGGCATGAACAAGCACAATTTTGTAAGACCTCATTAAAGAATTGTTGATTATTTTCAAGGTGGAAAAAAAAATCAAGACTTTGAGCTTACGAATTGACAGATGTTTGTAGGGTTGCAAAGGGGCGGAAAATTTCCGGTAAATTTCCGAAAAGTTTCTGGTAAATTTCCATGGTAAGTTAAGCTTGGGAATTTTGGAAATATTCCATATTGGAAACTTTCCATGGAAATAATGGGAATTATGGAAATTAATGGGAATTTAGGAGAAATAACTGGGAATATATTATTTCAAAGCATAAATATAAACAGAAATCATAAGAAAACCTCCATGCAAAATGTTTTCAACAGATATTTCAACAGATTTTTCAACAGATTTATTTGTAAGTACAGTAGAATAGAACACGTTTCAATAACTTGTTTCATGGATGAATAAAAACAGAAATGTTGAGTTCAATATTACCATCCCCTAACCCCGCTCATTCAAAAGTCCCATTCAAAAGGTTAAATGAAAAATTCCACTTATCCTCCAAAACGTCCCATTAAACATGCAAATCTTCCTTCAAGCAATCCTCTTTTCTCATTTTTGCTCAGTCAAGACTCTTCCTGGACCTCATCATCATCCAACAACATGTCCA
>NW_024582928.1:0-2448 GCF_018398535.1 Haplochromis burtoni
CAACAATCCTCTCCTCACAGACAAGCATAAACACACTCGACTATCGCTAAATCAGATTTAACACACGTTTGTAATGACGATAATTCAGTTTATAATAGGGTTTATTCGCTCGGTCAGCAGGTGGCGGTATCCTCGTACACTGGGGAGTACACTGCCATTAAACGAACAGAAGAAGAAAAAAAAGCATCTGCACATGCGCAGTACGGATCGGGTAGACCCGATTTGTACGGTCAGACTTTACACATGCGCAGTAAGGATCGGGGAGTCCTGATCCGTAACTTTCTTTTTATTTTTCGTTTTTGTCTACATTGTACTGAAATGCTTCATTATTGCAAACATTTTAAGATATACTTGTTATTCTTAACATCTTAACAGATACTCTGACCCATAACTATCGTAAAACGCTACAACCGGAAGTAGAGACCTTTCGCGCATGCGGGGTACCGATCGGGTTTCCGGTACGGATCGGGTAGTGACAATGCTGTCTGTGTTGAGCGCTCAGTGGATCTGCGCTCGACAGTGCAGCCTAGGCAGTGTAGTCGAACACAGATTCACTGAGCGCTCAACACAGACAGCATCGTCAGAAGGAAAGTTGATAAAATAAATTACCAATTTTGTATTGTTCGATACATATGCGTACCGAACCGAAAGCACTGTATCGAATGGTTCAATATCGATACGAATATCGTTGCACCCCTAATATATATAGTGATGACCAACTGAATATTTCTATTTGCACACCAATTTAAAGAGTGACAACTAAATACATATGTGCACACACATTTCTGGCTTGATGTAAGACTATGGTTCAAAAACCAATGTCATGAACTAAGTCTTATTTTATAGAAAGAATCCCAGTCAAGAAAACTGTCCAGTGAGTATTTTAGCTGTTACTAATTTAGACACATTCTTCTGCTTCTATTTTTAAACTCTATTGATGCAGTATAATATTTTAATTTCAGGTTCCTAACTGGGCATGGCTTTAAAACACAACTTCAAGATCAATATGAGGAAGTTTGGTGACAGTGAGAACAGAAAAGTGTTTTATTTAAGTAGTTCTTGGCAAGTTTCCTGGGAATCTTACATTTCTTTGTTTAACTGTAGATCAATTTTACACTAGGCTCTATTTGGTCCTTGAAGATAATATTCTGCTAATACTGCAATCTGGAAACTGGCTTTTATGTACTGTGCTCTACAGAAGTGGAACAATCTGCAGAAGCTTGAAAAATTAGATAAGCTAATTCCTTTTAATCAATTCAAATCCGTTTTGACTGACAGAGACAAGTGTGGGTTGAGCATTGTTTTCTTTGAGTTGATGTTGATGTCCTTGACCTGTTTAGTTTCAATGTACTTGATAACTGTCTCTTGTTATTTATATACTGTTGTACATGAAATGATCCCATTTATGTTAAAACAATGAATACTGATTTTTTTAAACATCTTGAATAAATTCTATTTACTTCTGTAGACAGTTTTAGCAAGAACTAGCTAGTCATTTTTTAATAGGTTATAATCCAACAGCCAATCTTGTTGGTCTTATATGGATCCAATGAATGCAAAATCGGGCCACACTTTATACACAGAGGCCAAGTTGTAGTCATTTTGTGGCTATTTTATCAGTCATTGCTACACTGAAAAAAAGATTACAGAAGAAGCATGATTCAGTGCTTCAAGTTTTCTCAGCTTGTGATTGTTTTTGCTGACTTTACTCAGAGATAAGAGTTCAACAGCTTGAAGGTTCTTGTTCACCTAATTACAATATTACTGTAAAATTGCTTTTAAAATTGTGTTTCTATATTTAAAAAAACACAGAAATTCTTGTTGAGAAATGAAATAAATTTTAGTGCCAGCGACATAAAACTTTGCCTATACAACATTCAGCTGCTCTTTTATTTCCTGCCGGAGATTGATCCACATATTTCATTTGACTGAGATTTTTACACCAGAAGAAACCTACCATTTCTCAGGCCTGCGACCAGCATTAATTGCACACTAGATTGTAACACTGCTGAATGAGGTTAGGGTTATGATCCCTCCCAGTCGCAAACCAGGGACCGCTCAGTTGTTAGATTAATGCACTAACCACTAGACTCTTGATTCCTTAGATAAAATCACAGCAACTTAAATATACTTGAAAGTGTAGTATATAAAGAAAGTTTAGAACATGACAACTACCGTAAGCTCAGAACAAATGGAAGCTCAGTGACAGCTGCAGGTAATGTTTGAAGCACTAAAGGATTACAGTGATGACACATCTTCATCTGGCCCTGTGATCAATATTAAGAAGCACACTTTTCACAGAGTGCAGGTATTCTCTTTGTTTTCACATTTGGTGAGGCCAAGATGAGTTGGTCACTTGCATACTTGCGAGAGACTCCATCTCTGAGCGTGGACAAGTAAAAGACACCCCCCGCCCCCCATTTTCCAGAGGACTTGTGATTAGATGTT
>NW_024582928.1:2770-30263 GCF_018398535.1 Haplochromis burtoni
AAAAAAAAAATTATATTCTGTTTGATATTAAAAGGGTTTTAAAAAGCCTTTAATTTGATGAGTCTGTTGCTAAGAAACTCATCATTCTTTTAAAACTGGAGGAAAGTTTACATTTTTAGTCCCTAAAGCAAAATGCTCTCTAAAAGAGCCCCTTAAAGATGCCTCATAGAAAGGAAACACGATTAAGTGCAATTTTCCTCCATTATATCTATTTTTCAGACTCTAATATTCAGTTTAGCAGCTATTTAATCAGTTAGAAATCAGTTGTTTTCTCTGTGTGTGCCAACAGGATGGTCGGGGCTTTGGCATCGGGACTCTGGTGTTTGGAAAGCTGCGAGGTTTCTCCTGGTGGCCCGGCCGGATTGTTTCCTGGTGGATGAGCGGCCGGAGTCGAGCTGCAGATGGCACTCGCTGGGTAATGTGGTTTGGTGATGGCAAATTCTCTGTGGTGAGTATCATTAGTGCTACGGCTAGACAGATCTGATGATGTAGTGCTGATGCTGATGTAGTGGTGGCTAAAAATAAAATGCACTCAAGAGAAAATGTACTATAATTACAATTAAATTAAACTGTTGGTTAAATATAAGCAGGCCATGGTTTTGTTGTGTGGGACAGTGTTAGTCTTTCAGCTGCAACACAAGTAGTCCTAACCAGCGGAGAGCAATTAAATTACAAATAAAAATAATAATAATTGAAACCAGTAAGTGTGTCTACCTACAAATATTATGTAAGAGTAACAGTTTTAAGGAAAATATCTATATATTAACTGGATCAGCTCTTCATCCTCTCAAGGATACTTGAAGGTGCATGGGAGTTTGCCCAACCAGTCTACATGTGTTTTCTGGGCTTGGAGAAGGCATTCGACTGTTTCCCTTGGGGTGTCCTGTGGGAGGTGCTCCGGGAGTATGGGGTGTCTGGCCCATTGCTACGGGCCATTCAGTCCTTATACGACCGTTGCAAGAGCTTGGTCTGCATAGCCGGCAATAAGTCGGACTCGTTCCAGGGCTGCCCTTTGTCACAGGTTCTGTTCATAATTTTATGGACAGGATTTCTAGGCGCAGCCAAGTGGCGGAAGGCTTTCACTTCGGAGGTCTCAGGATCTCATCTCTGCTTTTCACAGATGATGTGGTTCTGTTGGCTTCATCGGGTTATTGCCTCCAGCTCGCCTTGGAACGGTTCGCAGCTGAGTGTGAAACGGTGGGAATGAGAATTAGCACCTCCAAATCTGAGGCCATGGTCCTCAGCCGGAAAAGGGTAGAGTGCCCACTCCGGTTCGGGGACGAGTTCCTGCCCCAAGTGGAGGAGTTTAAGTATCTCGGGGTCTTGCTCGCGAGTGACGGGAGAAGTTGGGAGCGGGAGATCGACAGACGGACTGGTGTTCCGCCGTGGTGAAGAGAGAGCTGAGTGTAAAAGCGAAGCTCTCAATTTACTGGTCGATCTACGTCCCTACCCTCACCTATGGCCACGAGCTGTGGGTAGTGACCCAAAGAACGAGATCACAGATACAAGCAGTAGAAATGGGCTTCCTCCAAAGGGTGGCTGGCCTCTACCTTAGAGATAAGGTGAGAAGTTTGGCCATTCGGGAAGGGCTCAGAGTAGAGCCGCTGCTCCTTCACATCGAAAGGAGCCAGTTGAGGTGGTTCGGGCATCTGACAAGGATGCCTCCTGGGCGCCTCCTGGCTGGGGCAGACCCAGGACACACTGGAGAGATTATATCTCTCGGCTGGCCTGGGAATGCCTTGGTGTTCCCCCAGACAAGCTGGAGGAGGTGGCTGGGGAGAGGGAGGTCTGGGCCCAAGCAGACAAGCCCAGACAAGCCCAGGCAAACAGCAGAAATAAAGTAATTCCTGAAGAATCCAGGGTTAAACCTGAAGTTACTGCAATGAGCCTCAAGTCCTGGTTCACCTTATCGGCCTCTGAAGGGGGGAGAAAGAGATGTGCAGCAAATGTAAACAAATAAAATTACAGATGATAATATATGGAGATATTGTCAGTCAATTAAAACTTTTGAAATATGATTCTCAGCTATCGTCTGTGGTAGACTGCGTTGAAGCTACAGTTCCTTGGCTGAAATCTTTATGAATTTATTCACAATTATTTGATAAAATTTGGGAAAATATAATAATTTATTTTTTTGTGAATTTTGAACATTGAGAATTTAGTAAGCTAAGACCAAGTTTTTATGTCTAAAAGTCTAAAATCTTCTCTAAAAGAATAGAGATTTCAAGGTATCTTCTTTTCTGATGATGATTTGTGGCTCTCCTCCTTCACTGTGTAGGTCTGTGTGGAGAAGTTGATGCCCCTGAGCGCTTTCTCATCTGCCTTCCACCAGCCAACCTACAACAAACAGTCCATGTACCGGAAAGCCATCTTCGAGGCTCTGCGGGTAACAAACCCACTATTTAACCTCTGCTCTGAGTGTGTAGATGGTTGATGTTGATGTTAATAGGCTTGGAAACTATAAATCTCTCAGGATGAAATCAAATACCAAAAAAGACAAAAAATATGAATGTGCTGGTCTAAGAGTCATTCCTCTCTTGTGCGCTCAGCCTGGTTGGCTATTTTGCATTTGTGGAGGTGGTGTTCTCATCTTGATCTGCCCACAATTTAAAAGTGGTAACATGTGGGTAACAGCAGTCCAATCTATAATTTTGTGTGGGGTTTGTTTTTGGTGAAAAAGTGAGAGAGAGAAGCTTCAGTGGCACCCACTGTGTCTCGTATGCTACAACCACATTAGTGTTTTAACTTGCCATAGGAGCCACATGAAAAACTGTTTTCCATCACTGCCATCACTTCTATTTCCAGTTAATGATACGGAAACTTTGGTATATGCATAAGTTCGACTGCTTGTGTATGTTATGTTTAGGTGGCCAGCGTCCGGGCGGGGAGGCCAGTTCCTTCCTGTGATGGCAGTGATGATGCGGAGGGGGTGGATCTTCAGACCAGAGAGATGATAGAGTGGGCCATGACCGGCTTCCTGCCCGCTGGTCCACAATCATTGGACCCTCCAGAGGGTATGTCATCTTCTCTCACACAAACACCACCTCCATCATTGTTAACTGGGCACAGCAAATTACCTGTTTACAACTGTAGGAGCCACACTATGTGCTGTGTACTGTAAATGCACAGTACACAGCACATGTAAATGCAATTTAGAAATTATTCTTGCCTGAAAATCCCCAGAAGACAACTAAACATCTAACTGAATAAGAACACTCTGAGAGAGGTAGGCGTATCATTGTCAGTCTACAGTAAAGAGACACCTTGATGAATGGAGATACATGGGATTTACAAAAAAGCACAGACCACTGGTTACACCCAGGAACAAGAAGAATAGATTAGACTTTGTAGAAACATTAAAATACAAGTATCTCGACAAATGAAACCAAGGTTAAATTGCACCAGAATGACTGGGAAGAGAAAAGTATGGAGAAGGACAGAAACGGCTCATGAGCCGAAGCATAACATATCACCTGTCAAACATGGTAGAGGCAGTGTTACAGTATGGGTGGCCAGTTGAACCAGGTCATGTTTATAGATCCCAGTATCTATACCAGAGACATTAAACTCATTTTAATTCAGTTAACTCAGTTTGAGCTTAATTTGATCTTCTTGCTTTAATAAATGTAAATGAGTGTACTCTGAAAACGTTCACATTCGGGGTCTGCTGTCATTCAGTGAACATTACAGTTTAATCGTGAGGGTGGAGAAAAGCACAAAACCTTGCGATGTAGAGTTATTGTGAGCAAAATAATAATAATAGTATTGTAATATTAATAGTATTATTTTAGCTCTGTGCCCATTTTGTAAGGCTGTAAAGCTGGCATCAAAATAAAGGAAATAGCAAGATATTTTATTGAAAAAAGTGGAGAAATGACAGATTTCAGGGCCATTTTTACTCATGTTTCACATCTTTGGTATAACGTTTTTTATTTTGCAGTCTTGACCATGACATTCACAGCACTGCGCATGTAAAGCATTTAGCTACAAGGATATCAAAGACAGCTGTATAAGTTGTTGGCTGTGATAAGCAACTGTACACTGCTGGAGCTTCCACACACGGATTTAGCCTTGGATAAGAAAACAATTAGTGAAAAAAGTGTCTGGATCCATGTATGCCTCTGACTATAGTCCAAAGCTGAGTTTGTGTTCAGCCACAGTGTAAAATAAAAATCAGCAGTTTTCCAGAGGGTCACACACTGGATAACTGAATCAAAATAAGGTTAAAAGTTCTAAAGAAAGTCCACTTTAATTCTATATAAACATTTAAATTAGCGTTCATCTTGCACCACAGTTGTGTGATACGCACCGCTGCATTGATTAGTAATACAACACACTGGAGTTCAATAGCAGTAAAGACCTAGTGCAGTGATTAACCTTGATATTGGTCAGCATAATGCCGCACAGTCGTTTTTTTTCTTTCGTAGGATGCTACAGGCAACCATTTTTTTCCATCTGTGTGATAGAGAAACTATCTAACCAAAAATGTGGTTTATTTACATGCTACTCTGCTAATATGCAGCTGCTGATAACTTGAGGTTCACTGTAATAAAAATGTCTGAAATTGGAATCTTTGCAGTTTTAATTTACCTGCCTGGCTGATTCTGTCTCTTTAGTTTATGTGTATGATAAAGATATCATTATCATCAGTTTACTCTAATTATGACATATTCATTCAGTCCCTTCTGTCTGTTTAACAACCAAAGTGAAAGTCATCTTTTATATGTTATATGGATCTCTCCAGCTCTCTTCCACTTGTTACATTTCAGTCGCTGCACCACTGGCAGAAAAACAAGACAAATGAGCTCATTATTAATGTATTAATTATTCTGTTAAGGAGGGTTTTTTCCAGCTCTTATGGGGTTTCCTATCCACGTAAGGCATATTGGTTTGGCAGGGTGTCTGTCTTATCTGATTCCACAGATGTTTATATCTTTTTCTGCTGTTTTTTTTTCTTTGTGGGGGGGGGCCATTTGGGTAACCAAATGTGTTTTTGCTTTAGTAAATGAAGTCTTACTTAAAGAATCAGGTGAAACTGTTAAACTTCTGTTTTTGTTTTACAACCTTTGTGATTTTCCTTTGGGAAAAGTTACAAATTATTTGTATGTAGAAAAGACCCGTATCCTAAAAAGAATATTTACTGCAACAATTTCTATCTAAACCATAGAAATTGTCATTACTGACAGGAAAAGTGGGGCTGAAAGCAAAAACATTTATCAGTTATCAAAAGTACGCTCCATAAAGCTGTATGGATCTCTCTCAGTACAAACATTGCCCTGCTTTAGTTCATTTAATGTGTCCATGTGTTAACTTCATGCCCCTATCTCTACAGAGGAACAAAATCCATATAAGGAAGTGTACCCAGAGATGTGGGGGGAGCCTGAGGCTGCGTACACACCTCCACCTGCAAAGAAACCACGCAAAAACACGCAAGAAAAAGCAAAGATCAGAGAGGTGATCGACGAAGGGACCAGAGGTAAAAATGCAAAAAAAAAAAATTGAAATTGAAATAAATAAAAAAAACCTTTCTTTTTATTTTGTCCATTTAGCATGTAAAATGAAAACACAGATTGTTGTTTAATATTCCGCTTTCTTTTAAACCCACACTAGGCTGATAATATCATACCTTCTATTAAACTTGTATTGTTGTTATCGTTTATATGTATTTGAACTAACTTGTGTTTTGTTTTCCAGAGAGACTTATATTTGAGATCAAAAAGAAGACCAGGAATATAGAAGGTAAAAGCATCTCCAGTTGTTTAACCGTCATTCATATTTAAACCAAAGAAGGGATACTTTATTTTCTTTCTAGTATTTCTTTTGTCTTAGCTTTGGTTAACCTTGGATCCAGAAGATTCAAAGTTGAGTAATAACATGACACAAAATATTAATAAAGGATTAACAAAGATTGACACAATCCTTTAAAAAATGCTTTATCTCCTTAAACCGCCATTTGGTTCGTAGTTGTCTCTCAAATTCATCTAATAAAAAAGAATAAAGGACTATTATTAAGCTTTCGCTTGTTAAGCATAAGCAGTAAAATAAATCAGTTTTACTAGATCTGTATAACCTGCCTTCAATTGGACCAGCCAACGACTGCATATCACTCCTACTTTTTCTGCTCTTTCCTGTAAAATTTAGAGTTCATTTTATTTAGTAATTTTAATCACACAAACCCTATACGGCCCCAGATTGTAGTAGCATAGCAGATATGCTGAGACCTTATTCCAGCAGTCTGTCTCGTTATCTGATTCAGGCCTTTTAACTGTCCCTACATTTTAGACAAATAGCTAATGTGTTTACTGTCTACAAAATGTCAAAGTACATATAAACAGACACTTAAACAAACTAACAAATGCTGTAGATTTAGTTTGTCTGTATTTTCTCTCTGTTTTTGTTCAGATATCTGCATCTCCTGTGGAAGCCTCAATGTCTCCCTGGAGCATCCTCTGTTTGTAGGAGCAATGTGCCAGGGCTGCAAGGTGAGAATCCCTCTTTTTATTATTTATTATTTATTATTTTCTTAATTGCTTATCCAGCCTAAGGTCACAGAGGGGCTGTAGTCTATCCAAACTGTACAGGCGCCGTGCACTCAGATAGACAGACAACCGTTCGCACCCCCATGTACAGCCAATTTAGAATCACCAATTAACCTAACAAGCATGTCTCTGGACTGTGAGAGGAGGCCAAAGCACAGGTTGGTCATGAAAGGTTAAACATGAAAGGTTTCTCAGTGTGGTCAAATCTGACTGTCCCATAGGTGGATGAAGGAGTTAGTTTGTGAAATTAGTTTGACTATATTCATACATTTTTCAGCATCACAAGTTTTCCCAATAATGCTACGTACAATTGCACTGCTGTAGCTTTTACTGCAGAGCTTTATTCAGAGGTGTTAAGCTACAGCTTTAAAGGTCTCATATATAAAACATAATGCTTTAACTCTATATAACACTTATAAAACAAACAAACTATGAATATTTGGCACTTCCAGGTGATTTTAAACTGAACTTACTACTGAGTTCAAGTAATCAGGTAGCATGTGATTGGTCAAAAGAACTCACACGATGTGAGCATAAACAGACCGCAGACAGCCCCGGAATACCCCAAATCTCAGCTGTTATGCTCAGATTCTGCATGTTCAACATGAAGGTTCCTGTGTGTACAGTTCTCCAAGGCTGCAACTAATCACTCTTATTATTATTATTAACTGAGTATTTTTGCCTGTCAACATGCAAAAGTGAATGAAAAAACAATCCAGACCACAAAGATATTAAGAACAATACTAAATAATACAAAGAGTCTCAAATTCTCACATTTGGGAAGCTGGAACCAGAAATGTTTTTCCATGATAAATTTCTTCCAGCAACAAATATCTCACCCAGTATTTGTGGAAGCTGCATTTCCCCAGGGGAAAAATCCAAGCAGCTAGCTGTTTTGGAAGCAGTGACAATATTGTTGGAACATCGGTTACATATTGGTAATCTGTTGTAGTTCACAGGCATGTAAAAATAAACTCAATGAACAGAAGGAGAAACAAAAAAAAACTTGTGTTTTGCTCCTCGGCAGAACTCGTTCCTGGAGTGCGCCTACCAGTATGACGATGATGGCTACCAGTCCTACTGCACCATCTGCTGTGGAGGCAGGGAAGTGCTCATGTGTGGCAACAACAACTGCTGTAGGTCAGTATCAGGGGTTTGCAAACAGCAGCTTCTTTCAGCACATTCAGGTCCTGCTAAGGTTTTCAATTTCACATGTACCGAAACAGTTTACACCTAAATGTCCAAACGTGATAAATCACTTTCTTTATTGGCACAAAGCTCATGTGGATTTGTTTATTTCAAAAGAGAGTACACAGTTGATTTTGGCATCTCGGCTCTAATCCTTTCACTGCAAACAGAGCAGAGATCAGACATGAAAATAATGAGCTTCAGTCCAAAGTGGTTTTTTCAAAGAACTCTCTGCAGTCCTGTAAAAAGCCAGGTACACCTCAACACCTTCAGTAGTTTGTAGGTTCACCTTAAGTAGCAACAACTTGAAGTATTTGTTTTCTGTATGACTTAATGAGATCCTCATATCCTAGTAAAGGAATTTTGGTTCACTGTTCGTTACAATGTTATTCATGTTCACTGAAGTTTCAGCCATTCTGTTGTAGAGCTGCAAGAATGGGCAAGGATTTCAGTCTCTAGATGTGCAAAGCTGGTAGAGACATACCCTAAAAGACTGGCAGCTGTAATTGCAGCAGGTTTGGGGTGTTTATGCTGATATGCTAAATTGAGTGTTGTGCATTATGGCCAGTTATCTCCACTTTGGTCTTGAATGTCCAAAGGACTTTGTTCCAGAAGTCTGTTGTTTCTCCAGATTTAATTTGTAAACCTAAGCCATGCTGCCATGTTCTTTTTAGAGAAAAGAGGCTTTTTCCCAGCAACCCTTACGAACAGGTCATACTTTTTCAGTCTTCTTCTAATTGCACTGTCAGTAGAGTTCGAGACGAAGCCTACGAGTCTTTTTTATTTTTGGAATTTCTCTGAGACTTGCACTGTTCAAAGGCTGAACTTTATTTGTTACTTGACAAAGACATATTAGTGAGTGGGTAAATAGACATGAGACATGATGAATTGCTGTGTGTGCGTTTAGGTGTTTTTGTGTGGAGTGCGTGGATCTCCTGGTCGGGGCTGGCTCAGCAGCGGCAGCCATCAAAGAAGACCCCTGGAACTGCTACATGTGTGGACCCCGCAACACCTACGGCCTACTGCGACGGCGGGATGACTGGCCCTGCAGACTACAGCATTTCTTTGCCAACAACCACGAGCAGGAATTTGTAAGTTTGAATGCTCTCTTCCTACAAAACAATTTCCCTTACTCGTTGGGCTTGAATTGCCTTGTTGGTTGTTAAGAGTGTCAGAGGTGATAAATTAGTAATCTTTTATTATCACATCTTGTAATTGATTTGTGTGGATTGTTAAAGAGCAAAAAAGTTTGTCCAGATCTGTTTTTAACACTGTTTTCATAATGTAGGAGAGTCCTTCTAGAAAAAAGTGGCGCCATATTTGATGAATGAAGAGAGATCCATATAGATATAACACATGCATACAGACAGTCAAACACATGGGTCTTTCACTCCTGCACACACACTCCTATAGAGACATATCAGAAGAACAAAAGGCCAAAAATAATGGGTGAAAGATTAAGCAAAAGCTAACCTAGAGAACTTAGCTTTTAGTGATTGTTTAAAACAAACCAGTGATTTGGCTGACCTGATAGGCCGAGGAAGGCTGTTCTAACATTTGGTAGCTACAACCTCAAAAGCATGATTGCCTCTTTTTTTAAAATAAAAGTGTGGAACAGTTAGGAGATGCTCGTGCTTCTTGTAGCTCGCTGCAGATTCTCAAATCTGCTTTGGATCACAGACCTGTTGTAGAAGCCAGATTTATTTCTGTTTCACTTTACTGACCGGCTGCCAGACATCTGTTTCGAGAATTCCTGACACTTGGTGCTACACAGCTTCAAGTCCAAAAATTTTCCTCCAAATCAGCTCTATCCTGTCCAGATGCTGCTCTTCATATGATGTCATATCATATCACATGATACGCCATTCATATGCAATGCCTATAGTTTCTTCCAGATCTCGAGTGTCAAAGTTCCCTTTAACTGCCATCTGTCAAAGGGTGGAAACACCAGGCAGGAAGCACTTTGCTATCTTGCTTTTGTTCTGCGTTACCATGAAGGCTGAAGGACCAGAGAATTTATCAACTGTGAAAGTCTTAATGAAGATTAAAGACCTCCATCATAACATCTAACACGTTAATGAAGTCCTGATTGTTTCAGAAGTAAGGGGATTCCCAGATATTTACACATGCCAGTGTGAGAAACCAAAAGCAGACATATTTTCTTACTTTCACTTTACTTTACTTGTAGATAATATGACTGTAGATATACCTTCTTATGTGCTGTGTTTACAATTTGCAAGTTTAATAATTAGCCACATCACGACCGAGGATCAACAGGTAGGAAAGAATTACCACACATAACTAATGCAGCGAGTTCATCAGTTATAAGCCACGAGCAAGTAAAACAATAAATAAAGCAACCAAAGTTCCAGCGAACCGAATGACCCAGTGGAAGAGAGAGGCTGCGAGCTCGAGCCCACATTTATAGACGAGCAATAAATCTGTTCCCATATCCAAACAACAACACGAAGAGGGCGTCTGTGATTCCCGCCAGTTAACAGATGTTTAAACATTTACAGGTGTCTCACCTCATTACCATCCGCCCAGATCATTACCAGGTAAAGCACATTAAAGCCTCCTGCAGGCTAAGGGGTAGAGGGGGTGCCTCAGAATTCCTGTCAGGATTCATTAACCTGCAGTTCAACAGCAATTTATGGATCAACGCTAGCCATCATAACCACAATACTAATGAAAAACTAATTAAGGCTGCATAAATACAGAGTCTGGAGAATAATACTCGTTTTCAAATGTTTGTAGCTCAAGTTTCATTCTTTCAGTCCCTACCAATAGCCCATTTTTAAAAATGCAGTTTGAGAATAGCTGTTATGAAGCATGGGGGGGCTATGACACCGAAGTGTCGCTGTGTAAGTGGTAACATCAAATTCAGATGGCTCATTAAGCTGCTTTTATATTGTATTAATAAACATCCTGCTCTTCGGTACTGTATTACTTCTTACAGCAGCCTGTGAATATCAGACATCTTATTTAAGCTCACATTGCATGCTGTAAGTCAATGGATTGTGCTAAATTTAATGTATCTGCCACTTTACATCTTATCTCTTGTCATGACCTTTATAGAACTTTGAAGTGTGAATCATTACAGTTAGCTGGAAACATAATTATCTGGAGATCAGTGTGGGTTACGCTCCAGGGCTCGTCAGCTCTCAATTATCCACGAAGGTTAATGCACATCAAAACAGATCATGTTCACCTTTAATTATTGATATTCTCTCCTTCTTCTTCTTCTTCTTGACTTTTTTCTTTAGTAAAGAGCAGATCATTATCAGGAGAAGCTCTCTGCCTTTGCGTACTGTAGAGTTTGATATCTCATTTGATCTCCTCTTCCTCTTGACCCTCTCTCAGGAGCCGGCCAAGTTGTATCCCCCAGTTGCAGCAGAGAAGAGGCAACCAATCAGAGTCCTCTCTTTATTCGATGGCATTGCCACAGGTGTGTAAGTGCTGAGCGGCAATTAACCACTATTCTCATCATCAATAAATTATTGATTAACAGGTTAATATGATCCTTTATCCTTACGACTTGTGCCATCATAATCGGGGTGTGTTGCTTTAAATAAGAAACAAAAAGAAATATAAAGATATCCTGTCACATCCTTATTCCACGCAGTTTAAGTCGCAGAAAAAAAGTTTGGTGCAGCTCACGATATTCTCAGATTAAAATCTCTTCTTCATTGAAGAGCTTGCCATTGAAAATGAAATAAAAAATAATACAGATACACATAAAACAAAAATAAAGCAAGTGAATTTAATGGTAAATGAGAAAAGTGGTTAAGTGGAAGTATAAAACAGAAATGTGAAGACAAAGTAAGATTTACTTCATCCATCCCAAAGTTGTCAAAGCAGTTAAAAATGAACACGACAAACATGAACAGCTGGTATTGGCTCAGCCTGGCGTTCTGACTGTGCGGGTTTAGGTATTTGTTATAAATGCTGTATGTTATAAATGTTGTTTCACCACATTCTGTTAGAAGCTTTGAGTATTTTGGAAGGATTTATATTCATCCATCCATTCGCTTCCGCTTATCCTTTTCAGGGTCGCGGGGGGCGCTGGAGCCTATCCCAGCTGTCATAGGGCGAAAGGCGGGATACACCCTGGACAGGTCGCCAGTCTGTCGCAGGGCTAACACACAGGGACAGACAACCATTCACACTCACATTCACACCTAGTGGCAATTTGGATTAATCAATTAACCTATCCCCACAACAAGGATTTATATCTATTTTAAAAGATAAACATTTATAATAAGATTCAAGATTGTTTATTTTTCACGTGCATAGTTATACAAGTACAAGACGCAGTGAAATGTGACCTGATACGCTCCTCGACTGTGCAAAGAGAGAGAACATTATATACAGTGAGTGAATATATACAAAGAGGACATTATGTGCATGCAGTAAGTGAGTGAGTGAGTTATATACATTATATAAATAAATAAAATAAATAAATCTGAGAACGTACATTGTGTGAGTGGGGCGTTAAAGTGTCTTGTGCTGTGAAGCCAGAAGGATCAGGAATGATATGCGAATGTGGTAACAATGACTCCTGTGTCACTCGCTTCTCTTGAGCCTCTCTGTTTTTGCTCGAATGGCGCGGAGCCTTCTGCCTGATTGCAGAAGTCGGAACAGTTTGTTGCTGGGATGGGACGGGTCCTTCAATATCTGAGCTGCTCTGTACCAGCATCTCCTGTTGTAGATGTCCTGAAGGGAGGCGAGAGCAGCCCTGCAGCAGCGTTCTGCTGTACGGATCACTCTGTGAAGACCTTTTTGGTCCTTAACAAAGCTCTTCCCATACCAGGATGCAATGTTCTGTGTGAGCGCCTTTATGGAAAGTCCTGAGTTGAAAGTCCTCAGTTGTAAGGCAGTAGTCATGCATTAGGTAACAAAGCAATAAATAAGTAAACAACTAAAAAGGTGCATAATCTGCGCGGAGCAGTCAGGAAGGCGTCTGGACGTGGCCACGCCATCTTAAAACCTAAACCCTTAAAGAGTTTTTAGCATGATGTTTGTGTGTCTGTCAGGTCTTCTGGTGCTGAAAGATTTGGGCATCCAGGTCGAAAAGTATGTTGCATCAGAGGTGTGTGAAGACTCCATCACTGTCGGCATGGTTCGACACGAGGGACGCATCATGTACGTGGGAGACGTACGCACCGTAACTCGCAAACATGTAAGAGAAATCATTATTGCTCCTCAAAACCACAACGTAACCAGAAAAATTTCCTCACATTATGTTAAAGGCAGTAATCTTTAACGTGCTGTGTTTCCACCGGCAGATCGATAAATGGGGACCATTTGACCTGGTGATAGGAGGAAGCCCCTGCAACGACCTTTCCATAGTCAACCCTGCAAGGAAAGGACTTTATGGTAGGAAGCGCTCGTATAATCATTTACTTGCTGCTCGTTGTGCTAAATGAAATAAGGAGGCTGAACTTTCCCTGTCTTCCTTCAGAGGGGACCGGCCGGTTGTTTTTTGAGTTTTACCGTCTGCTGCATGAGGCGCGGCCAAAACCCGGCGACGAGAGGCCGTTCTTCTGGCTGTTTGAGAACGTGGTCGCTATGGGAGTCAGCGACAAACGGGACATCTCCCGCTTTCTAGAGGTACGGCAAACAAACCCACAGCAGTTATTCTGTAAGTGAAATTTAAAAAAAGCCCCCCAACTACATCCCCACAGGACATTCTCAGTTGTGGTACAGAAGGTTGTTAGGATCCATTTATCCATCCATCCATTAGTTAGGTCAAAAGTAAGTCTTCAGGGCCGTGGTGCAGTATGACATAACATTCATATTCCTCTTCAGTGCAACCCAGTGATGATCGACGCCAAGGAAGTTTCTGCTGCCCACCGCGCTCGCTATTTCTGGGGAAACCTGCCCGGCATGTCCAGGTGATACAAACACACAAACACCACAGGTTTGTTCACTTTATTTCAGTAAGGAGAGATCATTTGGAAGAACTGAACATGATTTATTGAGATACAGAATTCAATACAGTTGTCTGGCGATTAGTCTCCGATGACCCATCGTAGCAGAACAAAATCTCAGTAGTAGCAGGAATTAGAGGACAGGACCCCCCAGAGTCTAGACACTGGTGGTGGTGAAGATGGAGGCTTGCATGGAGCTCTGAGTCACCAGGATGAGGCGGAGATGGGGAGGAGGTGGGTTGCACTAATGTGCATCTGAGAGGCAAAAAGACAGAAGTGCAGTGTGAAGGGTGATTGACTTGGAGAAGGTGTACAAGAAGATGATTGGATTAGAGCAATAATGTCAGTATTGAGTTTGAAAGCATAAGAAAACAAAACCAATTAAAGAACAGACAGCAGCCGGACACCTGGGAAAGTCAGCTGCAGGGTGATTACGAGTTTTCCTTACTGAATTGAAAATGCAACTCTTCTTTAGGTTGTGCTTTTCTAAATACTGCAGGCCACTGACACCGATGGCAAACGACAAGCTGGACCTACAGGAGTGCCTGGAGCATGGCCGCACAGCCAAGGTATCCACTTGTGTGTATGTGTGTGTGTTTGTGTGAGAGAGTGTGTATTTGTGTGTCTGAATCACAGAAAGCTGCTGTTGAAAATGAGAGTAGGCTGTAGGATTAAAAGGGATGCGTGTGTTGGTTTGTTTGTTTGTGTCTGTCTGTGCGTGTTTGGTTCTGGATGCTAATTCCAGTTTGAGAAGTTGCGTACGATAACGACACGCTCCAACTCTGTGAAGCAGGGGAAAGACGAGCATTTCCCCGTCTACATGGACAACAAGGAGGACATACTGTGGTGCACCGAGATGGAAAGGTACAGGAGCCACGTGTTTGTGTGTGTGTGTGTGGTTTTTTTATTACCTCTTAACATCCAGCAGGTGACTGCAGACCTCTAAGGGTAACGGTTAGATTTCATTTTGACCATATGGGTCTTCTGTATTTACATTTAGGCTTACCTTAAAAAATGAAAAATCCATATATACATACCTGTACAGGTGGATGTTAAGAGGTTAATTGTTTTAAGCATGTTCTTGCATGAAAGTGAACTTGTTTGAATTATTAAAAGAAGCTATATCCTGTCAAATGGTCACATGGTGACATAGTAGGGTTGAGATTGTAATTGAAGCATGTTAGACCTGAGATCATGTACGTGTCTCGCCTCACCCTCAAATGGTCGCATCAAATGGCCGGCCCTCCCTGAGCTTAGTTCTGCTAAAGGTTTCTTCCTGTTAAAAGGGAGTTTTTCCTTCCCACTGTTGCCAAGTGCTTGCTTATAGGAAGTCATTTGATTGGTGGGGTTTTCTTTCTCTTATTGTAGCATCTTTGTCTTACAATACAAAGCTCAATATGAGATTAATTGGGCTAAAAACTTATGATGTAGTTGTGCCACATGTTTAACTAACAAGATTTCCCATTTCATGAAATGAAATTGTGTCTCTGTTTTACTATTTGGTAATGAGGGACTAATATTTGAGAATTTCAATATATGTAAATTGTAAAATGAGAAGTGGGGTTCATATAAAAAGAGGGGTGATTACTAAATGAGACACAGGTGGAAGCAGTCAAATTCAAGGTAAATGAATAATTTGACCGCGTTTCAATGGAGGGAAAGAAACAAAAGCAAGAAGTAAAACATTAAAATAATCAAAGCAAATGAAAAGCAAACATTTAAGACACATAAACACTCACATACACACACTGTAAAGGACTACTTCCTGAGATCCCTTTTAGACCACTGGCTGACCTTAGTCAAGACCACAACCATCATCCCTCTTCCCAAGAAAAGCCAAACCACCTGCCAAAATGACTATAGACCAGTTGCAATCCAAGGAAGAAGAGGAGGCATCACCAGCCGTAGTTTATCCGGGGCCTTGAAGTGGAGAGGGTGAGCAGCTTTAGATACCTGGGCGTCTACATCTCTGAGGACCTCACCTGGACACTGAACACCAACAGGTGGTCAAGAAGGCGCAGCAGCAGCTGTATTTCCTGAGGAGGCTGAAGAAATTTGGTATGTCGGCCACGATCCTCAGCAAGTTCTACAGCTGCATTGTGGAGAGCACGCTGACCAGCTGCATCACTGCAGCAAACGCCTGCAGAAAGTAATAACAACTGCAGAGAAGATCATCAGGACTCTGCTGCCCTCTCTGCAGAGCATCTACCATCACAGAGTCCAGAGGAGAGCTGCCTCCATCCTCAAAGACCCCACACACCCCCAACACGGACTGTTCACACTTCTGCCATCGGGACGAAGGTTTAGAAGTGTGAAATCCAGAACATCCCGACTCAACAACTCCTTCTTCCCCACTGCTGTCAGACTCTTGAACAGCTGAACTATTTTAACAGTAATAATTTTGCACATCAGGTCATCTTACATATTAAACCAGCATTAAGCTCAAAGCTCTTTTGCACACCAATCTATTTAACACTTCAGTTTTTGTCTCCATTTATTTATTTATACTATTTGCATTTTATCTGTTCCAATTTTATTTGCACATATTAACCAGCATCTGTGTGTGGACAGCAGAGAAAGAATTTCATTGCACAGAGAAATGCTTTTCTTTGTCCTCATGACAATAAACTTTTTGAATCTTTGAAAGACAAAAACTAACAAATATAACAAATTCAAATGAAAAAAAGAATCTTCTTTTAAGTTTAGGATCCTAAGTGATTTGAAATATTTCTTGGCTTTGCTTCACAGACCTTTTTCTATTTAAAGTCTGAAGTAATGATCTGTGTGGTCTGTTTCAGGGTGTTTGGTTTCCCCGTCCACTACACCGACGTGTCCAACATGAGTCGTCTGGCCAGACAAAGGCTTCTGGGGCGTTCGTGGAGCGTCCCTGTCATCAGGCACCTTTTTGCTCCTCTGAAGGAGTATTTTGCCTGCAACTAGTCACACACACCAACTCCCTCCCACGTACAGACACACACATATAAACAGAAACAGACACTGATAACCATACACAGTGTACAGTCAGTACATGAAGGTTGGCTGACGCAAAATGAAACAGATGACCGGACATAGACACACAAACACTCACATACACACTCTGTAAAGGACTGCTTCCTGAGATCCCTTGTAGACCACTGGCTGACCTTAGTCCCCTGGTGCTACCGTGCTACCACACACACACACACACACACACACACACACACACACACACACACACACACACACACACACACACACACGGGTACAGTTTTCTGTCATACACAAACTTCCTGTCCGACCTTGAAACTGATGTCTTCTGGCTTTACTGTGTCGTATCAGCTGGAGTTCAAACCTCCAGGGGGCGCCAAACTAACACAGATGCCCTGCCTTTTTTCTGTCTTTAAGATCTCTATGAATACATACAAACAGACCAATGAGTCCCGCAACACTTTACTGTATTCATGTGTTGTGAAAACAGAAAGACACACAAACACACGTAACATTTGTGGTGCTGGTCAGGCAGTGATACAATCGAAATGGTGCCACTTTAATACAACACTTTTACAGATTTTGGTGCTCTTGGAGACTGAATGGTCTCTGCTTGTTTCAGTCGCTGCAGTTTTGAGTTCAAATAGACGAACAGGTGGAGGCAACAGCAGGCAAAACAGGTAGCTGTGAGGTTTAAGGATTGAATGAGGGTGCAGGAGAGTGTCCAAAAGGAAGATAACGCAGCTTAGATTTCTTGATGCATGCTCCAGGTAAGGAAATCCCAAAAAGTTGATTCTGGACATAGCGCTTTCAATGGGAGGAACGTTTCGCTCGAGTGAACAGCGGAAGTGGATGAACATTGTACCACAAAGGCTTCAGTAAAGCTGGGAAGACACCTAAAGGAAGCTCCAGGCAATCCTGGAAAGAAGGACAACTGCTACCTAAGCAAAAATGTTTGTTGATCATTTTTTTTCAGGAGTAATAGAACAGCTGAGACGTATTTTCTGTAAACACCACGTCTCGGTAGCTTTCAAACCCTAAAACACCCAGCGCCAAAAATTGCTCCCCCCAAAGGATCAGGTCCCCCAGCACAAACAGAGTAATATAGTTCACCCTGTTAAGTGCCAGAAGGATTGCCATGATTCATACATTGGGGAAATCAAACAACCTCTGGCTAAGCGGATGGCATCTCTGAATTGAGGAGGACGCCTAAGAGTTCATCTTTTCACTTTCATGCTGTGATTGCAGTCATTCCCCAACTCTCTGTGAATGGTATGGCAATTTGCATGTTTATGATCATGAAACTGACCTCACAGTCCATTGTTACTCACTGGTGCTAGTTTTAGTCATTATGCAAAGGTACTGTTTATAAGGTTGGGGAAACCTGCAGTCAGGTGAGACTGAGGAAGTCACTGAAAATGCTACGTCCAGATGAACAGAATCAACTTTTTGGGACCAGCTCAGATTAATATATAGATCGTTTTTCTTAGTGTGACTACAGCTTAATAAGACTATAACCTTTAAATGTTTCTTAAAGGAGGAGGATGCTCTTGTGCTACAAATAATCCTTGCAGGTGAATTTATACCTCAGTGCAAAGAAAAGAAAGAAAAAGAGATCCACTTTTATCTAAAGCAATATGAAATAATAAAATAAAACAGAATTTTATTGGGATGCAGCTGTGGTTTGAGGAGTTTATTTTACTTGTTAATGTTTGATTTTTGTATTTTTCAGTAGTTTCTTGTGTCTCCAGGGTGGACTTACTATTATCACTTTAGTTTCAGTGTTAGTTTTACTTCTCCTTATTATGAAATGTATGGTAGTTTTTATCATGATGGAATAATACAATACAACAAAACAAACACAGAGATGAAGACATCCTGGTGTCCTCAACCTGGTTGACAAATTGACTAAAACCGAAGACAGTTGCTGTATAGTTTAATATTTTATATAGTTTTGTAAGTGTTTTGGTTAGTTTTCGTTTTATTTCAGTGAACTAATTTGTGGTTTAGTTTCAGTTAACTTTAACAGCCTTATTGTAAGATCAAAATGCTGACATATATAAAAGCAAAAAACCTTCTGAATGTAAACAAAAGTTATGAAATTCAAAACTAGTACAGTAGAAACATCCTTGCTGCTGTCTGCATCCTCAGTGTTTAGAGTGCCCTCTAGTGGGAGACAACCATACTTCATACTGCAAATGTACTCTATACACCGTATATAAAACACAAGCTACTTCTACTTTCCTCACAACAAGCAAACCATCTGTGTACTGTACTGATTACTTCCTGGTGGTTTTCAGACACTAGGTTCACGAATGCTTTTAATAATGAAAATATTTCCTCGTGTTTCACTTACGCTGGGATGACAACTGTTAAATGACTTTGGTGCTCATTTTCAATGTAATATTACTCTGATGTCACTCAGCTGATGATCATCAGGAACAAGTAGATGTCATCATATTATACCAAAGTTTGCCTCGTTAACATTATTGAAGGCAGAAGACGACGTTCATTGGATGTTAGGTTGATAGATTTGAAGTTAAATTCAAGTAATCTCAAATTTAACTTGATTATCTTTTGACTTCCTCTATTTCTTCAAGGTATTATTTAGGGATAATGGGAAATTTCTGTAAAATGTTATGCTAACAACTCTCCAGCATCATAAATTCCAAACATTAAGTAATGTGCAAAATAATTTAGTGTTTGAGTGGATTTGAGATCATGAAATGCAAATATATTTATTGTTTAGGACGTGGCACAGTGTCCTCCAAATGTGTACTAACTGCACTAACTCCAATGCTTTTGTTGTCTGTTTTTGAACTGGCATTTGAACATAAGATCCAAATACTGCCAAGATACCAAAGTAGAAACTGGATTTAGCTTTTGTTTCATTCTATTCATATTTTATTTTTTATATGTACAGTGAACTCAAATGTATACTAACAGTATTCCGAGTTTCATATGAAAATCTCACCTCAAAATAGAAGTGAACAGTTTTAATCAAACTTTTTTTTCTTTAAATTCACATCAACTTAGCAGAAGAAGGTCTAGATCAGCTGATTTTGGCAATTCCTTAAATATGTTAGAGAGAAATCAGCCGTTGGTGAAGTAGGACCATGTAATACCACTTTGTACCACAAGATAGCACATCAGGTTTATGTATTATTACTTAGGCTGGCAGTCTGGCAAATGAAAGGAGTAAATGAATGAAAGGCCTCTTGAGGAATAAAAGCAAATATCAGAGGGTAAAACCATATCAACAGAGCCACATGGAAAACACTGCCCCCTGATGGTGAAGGATTTAGTTAAAAGCTGCAAACAGCTGCAAAAAGCACCTTTAAAGAGAAAGCCCCTCGAGGCATTTATTTGGACAGTTTTGAAATACTATCTAAATTAGCTTTAATTTCAAAGGTCACTGGGACATAAGAAACAGAAATAAGAAAAAGAAAGAAGGTATTTTTCCCCTGGAAGTTAAACTTCTATCAACATAGCAAAATTCCCAGGATCTCAGTTCAGGATGTCTGTGTCTCTGTTTATGTGCTTTCAATCTCCAACTCCAACCATAGGGAATATAAAGGACAGGATTTTATCCATCAACTTAAAATAACCAGTAGTCTTTTCTTGCATTGCCCCCTGCTGGTCATTCAAAAAAAAAAAAAAAATCCAGGTTTAAGGCACTTCTGTTTTTTACAGAATGAGGTTAAACTCATTCTGCAGGATTATTTCTGCCTGCAGAGCACCATCGCCTCCGAGAAGCATTAACCTAAAACATTGGTGGTTAGAAGTAGAAGACATTCAGCATCCTCTTCTCAGCAGCATTTTACGCTCCCTCCTCTTACAATGCAGCTTCTTTCTGTGCCTCAGCTCCACTGTCAGTTAAGTGACTAGTCTGCCATCCCCCTGGCACTCGTTCTCCCCCTGTGCTTCACAGGGATCCAAAACGTCCTACAGTCACCGTTCTGCGTCGGCTGAAAGCAGAGGCCGACTTTACTCTGTGGACAATATGCTGGCTTTCTACTTCCTGTGACTGAAACAGATAGCCCTGTATAAATAAAAAGAAGCTTCCTTATGTAACACAGGTTCAGCTGTGTGAGCCTTCTTGGGTGTTTCATCTGCCTTTCACCCAATGCATGCTGGGATGAACTCAGCTGCTCTGTGAAGAGGAAATGTCATCCAGTGTGGTGGCTGTATTTATTACACACACACACACACACACACACACTATGAGAAACAAGTTCATATGTATGTTTTATTTAGACAGGGCTGCCTTTAGAGAAAACACTTCAGTCTGGTGCTTTTGGTCCTCGGACGACCATCTTTTCCAGGAAGCCTTCCGATCCTCAGACCTTCCTCAGATACCAGCTAACAACTGGACACATGCAGTCTATGCCGTCTCACACACACAAACACACACACAGACCTTCACACAAACATGCACAACCTCTCATAGCCACAGTAAGCCAGCAGGTTCAAAGATTTTGTTCCATCGTGTTTACTCTCCGTTTCTACAACCAACCTTCAGGTGCTTTTTAAACTCTGCTCTTTTTTACAGTGCTCTTCCTGCAGGTCTCACACACACTCACACTCTCATTTGCTGGAAACAACCTTCACGCTTCTCCTTTCGCTACAGAACACCCAACACCGCTACACTCACACATACATACACACTGTGTTCTTGCCGGCCGCCTGTCCGCCATCAGGCTTTCCGCAGCGCTGCTGGCTGTGACATCATCATGGCCCACGACGCTTGGTGCTCCCAAATCCTGCCCACCCTTACCCTAATCTCTCCCTCACTCCAATAACCCCACCTCGCCCTGCCCTGCCCCGCCCCTCCCCAGGTGCTGCATGTCAGTCAGTCAGTGTAATCTCCGATTCCATGTTAGATTAGGGAGTAACGATAATAATAATATGGTAATAATAATTACGGTAATAATCTGTTATTGTGTGTGTGTACTGTTCCAGGTTGGTGCTCAGTTCAGTTCAGTCTCAGCCTAGAGTGGAGAGAGAGAGGCTAGAGAAAGCATATATTACAGTTAGTATAGTGACTTGTTCTATTTTAAATCGTTGAAGCTATGAGCCACGCGATGCTCTCAAACAGAGACGGGTTGAGTTAAAGCTGTCTGTAAAAGCTGAATTTCCACTGGCACAAGGCGGTTCCCAGTCTGGAGGTCCTGAGACTTAAGAAACGTATTAATAAAATACATGAGCTTCACAGAATTTTATCATTTCAGATTTATTTAAGGCCGTGTGCAGATCTGATCCATGCCAAAACATTTAAATCAAATTTAATAACTTAGTTCCTAAAGTTTTGGTCAACCGGAAATCTGAGCTTCTTCAGAAGCTGTTAAACAGTTAAATAACTTCACAACTTTTAGATGGGGATATTTATACCTAGATGTATATACACGCCAAAGTAGCAATAAGATTAAAGTACCTGCCTAATATTGTATAGGCCCCCCTCAATCTGGGAAGTTTAGAGGCCACATCCAAACATCAGGCTTGTTGTTGCGTTCCTCGAGCCATATTTGTGGTGTGCTGAGGGAGACCACTGCCATTGGGGAGTGCCCTTGCCATAAAATGTGTGAGCTTGACATGTAAGCCATTGCTTGGTGGGCGTTTTGTGACAAAGTGACACCTGACTGTACGCCAGGATCCAAATTTCTCAGCAGAGCATCGCATTAAAAGCGTGATCACTCACTGCAGCTGCCAGCGGTTTAAGTCTTGGGGCTCACCGGCGTTTGTTATATTTGCTCTGGAGGCTGCTGGTTCAGCACAGGCATGACGATTTTCAGCCTGTTTACAGTTTCCAGCTGTTTATTTTCCTTTTCTCCAACACGTCTCTGTGTGAGAGGTCCATGGGGGGGAAAAGTGTGAGGAAAGGAGCTGACGTTTTTAAGTGATGGGTGATACGGTGATGATGTTTCTGTTCGCCTATCGACAGCTTTTAGGCTGAGTGATGCGCTGTTTTAAACACTGATACACTTTCAAACACACACATACATACACAGACAAACACACACTGCTATGACACAGAGCAACCGACGCTCACACGCAGAGATACATGCACAACACCTACAAATACAATGCTGTGGCGCATGCAGACACTCATCTCATGGACTAAATGTAAGATGAGCTTTTAGGAAAAGGAGGACCTGTTGGTGTTTCAAAAGGTGCTAAAATTTTATCTGAAAACAAGAAAAATTTATTGTTAGGAGTATAAATCAAGTTTGTCTTTACATTTACTGTATTTATGTTTGCGGTAGTGAAGAAAGGCACTATTATTATTTTACTCTTGTATGAATATGAACTAATTAAAAAGGCATTTTAACTTTGTACTTGAACAGTGTAAGAAATGAACCGTGAATAAACAAGAACTGTTTATTGTGACTGTCTGCTTAGTGTGTCTACCTATGTGGCATTGGGGGGTGCTACGTCTTAAAAATCTAGATGTAAAACTACAGAATATGTTCTGGATTTTCATGGCCAAAACTGCCCTGTAATTATAAAATATAAAGTTTTCATTAATTCACAGAAAATGTGCTTTGTTCTGTGAAACCACACAACAAACAAACAAACATACATTTCTATAGCAGATAATGAAAAAACAGGAACTTTCTGTTGTTTATCTTGTTTACTTTGGTGTAGCATAAATGACAATTACATTTTCCAAAGCTGTCCAGTGGGCTCGATTGCTTGGCCGATTCTGGTCACCGGGGCCTACGTTTGACACCCCTGGTCTAGCAGCTTATTTTACTTCTCTGATGTCAGTTTTCCACATCGAATCAAACCAAAACTGCTGACCACATTTTTCTCATCACATGTTGGAGAGGAAACCATCAAGAATGAGTCTGCAAATTAATCACACTGGTCCACAGCCAAAAGGTTTGTGAAATTATAAAATATTTTCCCCGTTTTGGGTCTGAAAGTGAAGAATCTGCAAGTACTCCAGCTCCTCCAGAATGATAAACATAACCTACAACAAAGTAGCTCAAAGAGAAAAGCTCAAAACAAATTAGACCAACAAAAGATAAAAGGGAAAGTAACTCAGTTGAATCTAAAAAGTGAGTGTTGGGAAGCATTTAAGTAACAAAGTGTTGCAGGTTACCTTTGTGGTGGCCATCTTGTTTTCCCAGTAAAGCAGAAGCCTGCCTCAATTGCAGCTCTTTTATAGGCCAGTCTGTATTAAGAAGGTGTGTCTTTAGAGTATTTAAAGGGAGCAGGAAATGGATTGGGAGCCATTTTGAAAAGTTGCTGTCTGCATGTGTATGATGTTGGCAAGAGATAATAAAACAATTACTCTAATTAAGATAGAGTGAAGTCTGATGTTTCCCTCACCGCCCCTCACTGCATAACAGTGAGGTAAAATAAAATCTAATAGAATACTATATGTAAATCATATAAAAATCTATGTAAAAATAGAAATGGCTCTCTAGTTTCAATAAAGTGAACGATTACTTCAAATGTTATGAACAGATTAGTGGGAAATCTATTGATCTGGAGCCATTTACTATTTTTCTTCACATCTATCTGCACAACTGACGCTGGCTATTATTTACAGTTTTGTTATAATGACAACAACCAAAAATGCCCATAAATAAATAACAGCAAAGAGCTTAATGAAATATAAATAACACACATTATTGACTGGAAAGGTCTCGTGAACCACAAGTATTTTTGTTCTGTGTTGGGGTTTTTTTTGTTTGTTTGTTTCTTTTTTTCTTTTGGGGGGGGGAGTTGTTTCTCCCAAACTAGAGCCCCAATGATCATTAAAGTACAGATATCACTTACATGAATACTATGAGGTATTAAAGTTCACTATTAATTATCACATGAGCCAATTTGGACATAATTTTGTGCTTTGGAAAGACTTGTGAATGCCTGACCTGTGAATCAGCTGTTCGTTTCCTGCAGGTTGATATTGCAGGTGTATTCAGTATATATGTGCAGGTCACAGGCTTGTGGTTCGACTGCTGTTAATTAATTCTTCTGAATTCCCACCACAGCGGCTGCAGCCAGCCAAGCTGCCAAAGAGGGCATCCCTGTCTCCACACTGTGGCACTTCAGCTCCATATTGTTGCATTCAAGTGCTCAAAGTAACCTCTCAACGCTGTAACTGCCCCGTTCGAGTGCACTGGGTCAAAAGCAACAATCACACAAAGAGCCCGTGTGGGGCAGGGTTTATCTTTTCAGAGATCATGTCTAAAGATTAAGCAGCAGAAGATAAATAAATCAAAAATAAAATGTATTTCTGCTATTATTTTGTTAATATATAATCAACATTTCAGAAATATAATCAACGAAAGCAAATTTAAACTCATGTTGCAACTAAAGTGGCCTAAGATAGTAATAATAGTCAATGTTTCGCTCAAATTATTTTATTTTATAAAATAAAATCGGATGCTAATTTTACATTTCTGACCGTTAGTGAAGGTATCACGACTACAGCAGCAGAAGACACGCCCTTTCCAAAGAGGAAGAGGAAACGCCTTCCACAGACTAAACTCCCCTCCCATTGGTCGGTTTCCCGGTTTCTCTCATTCGAACGGCCCCTGATTGGCTGCTGCCGGACGGTCGCCGAAGAAGCGTCTGCTGCTCGCGTTGTGCCAGCTGTCCTCGCGCACTCGGCCAGTGCTGGGCATCGGAGGCAGGCTCCTGCTGAGTAGGATCACGGAATCTGCGAACCGGGTAAGAAGGCAGAAAATCCCACAAATGAGAGGACGTCAGGCTGTAGAGCTATTGACCAATCGGTAGATTTTATCACCTATATCATAATTAGAGGCGTTAAAATCCCTCTTTATGCCATTTACATTGGTAACGGCATGGTTATAACGAACATGAATCAGTCTCTGTAAACGAAAATTAGGCAAATTTGGCAGATTTTCTATATTTTGTTACATTTTTGCAAATCAGTGACGTGTTTCTGCGTCTAAATTAAAATGTGAATGAATTAACTCAACGTTTTTCCTTCCAGTAAATGAATGAAAAAACATTAGTTTCGCTTAAATGCTGTGAAAAAATGGAAAATTGGCGGTGATGTCGTGAAAATGGCATCGTGTGGTTTGGGGCGATGAAATATGGGTGAGTGTGTGTGTGTGTGTGTGTGTGTGTGTGTGTGTGTGTGTGTGTGTGTGGCGTGCCATCAGTGCTGCACGGCTGTGTGTTTGTTATGTAAGTCCCTTTTAGGTTATTCTCTCTTCTCCCAAATTTATTGAGTCACGGTAATGATGATGATGATGATGATAATGAAGGGGTCTGTCTGTAACCGTGGACACTCGCTTGTATGCACGATGTGTGAGCGCGCATGTGCGTGTGCCAGGAGTCCTTGGTGTGTGTGTGGCTGGGTACAAAACGTGAACAGGTGATTTAAAATCCAGGTTGTGCACATTATTTGGTTGGAGGGTATTCCTGGGTGCTGCAAATCCTTCAGGTACACCACATTGATCTGAATAAATCAGAGGGCGTCCTGATTAGATGATGTAACTGCTGCCCTACACACGGTCTGTTTCCATTAGGAATGCAATGGTTGTCTTCTAGTGTGTAACGTGTTAATTAGGGTGGTGGTGTAGCCTTGCCTCAGCTAGGTTTCTGAGTTTGCATGTTCTCCCAGTGTATATAACAGCCCTGTTTTCATGTAGTGGTTTACTTTTCTCTTATTGTGTATGCAGGCAGACTTATACAAACGTCACGCCTACAGGGCTGATATGAAGATGCCAACAGTGATTTATGTACCAGATGGTAAACATCCCTTTTAATGCTCTAATTTTGGGTATTCCTAACATGTAAGGGATTTCCTTGGAGGTTGCTGCTTGGTTCTTATAGGCCCTTACAGTCAGAGCTGTTGGTGTAGTCTTTGGGTTTCGGCTGGTCATGCATTTTCTAATTTTTGTATCCTTGATTGAGGCACAAATGTGCAATTCTGTCAGTTTTTACCACCATTTCAATGTGCAGGAGCTCAAAGTTTCCCACGTTAGAGAGGACAATGCTTTAGATGCTTGCAAAGCTGCAAAACTAAACAGCTTCTTCTCTCTGCTTTGAGTGGCGACACCTATTGTTCAGGATGCTGATCAGTAGAGTGCAGCAAGCACCCCACCCTCTCCTTTGGTGTGACTGGTGATAAGGAGGTGATGATGTCCTTTCGCAGCAACTGAACCTGATCTGATCACTTCATTGTCTAGTGGTCAGGTTTCCTGGTTTTCACCCAGGTGGCCTGGGTTTGACTCCACGTACAGCAACTTGCATATAAGGACAGACATTTCAGGAAGAGGAAGTAAGGAGCAGCTTTATCTAATAATGGCCCTGTTGCACCTCCCACCTGATGAATGATGGTGTTGCCACTGCTAATTATGCACTTTCATAACCTGCTGTTGCTAGTTTGAAAATGTGTTTACTGCCACTTTAATGACAATACCAAAGCTCAGAGATTCACAGTTTATACTGTTGCAACAGTTTTCAAAAGACTAAGCCATTTCTTTTACCTCCAGTTTTGACTTCTTCTCCTGCTATACCAGCTCTGATGTGAGGTATTGTCTGAGTCGCTGCACGATTCAGGAGAATACTGCAGCTAGTACCTGTGCAGAGGTCACTCAGAGATTCTCAGGTTATACAGAGGAAGAAGCTTGAAAAACTGCACAACTAAACACCTTCTGCTCTCTGCTTTGTCTAAGTAGTGACAGCAATATTCAGGATGTTGGTCAGAATTGTGCAAAAAGTACCCGCGACTGGGCAGTGTTGATGTCACTGTGACAACCAATGCAGTGACCAAACTGGTGGCTCTAGCAACAGCTGAATGTCCAAGTAAGTGGCCAACACAAGCAGTCCCATCTGTTCTAGTGGATAGGATTCCTGGTTTTCACCCAGGTGGCCTGG
>NW_024582928.1:31991-101683 GCF_018398535.1 Haplochromis burtoni
GTGTGTGTGTGTCTGTTATACCTGCTGTGACACAGCAGAAAGTGAACACACACACACATTGAAGATGTCTAAAATAGATGCTTTTTTTCCTTTGAATGCAGTTAGCGAGGAGCATTAGAGACGACCTCAGTTTCTCCTGACGATTTTGACTTTCTGTGCACACAAGGCCTGAATTTCAGATCTCCCGTACTGATGTAAAAGCACAAGTCTCGTGTTTCTGTGTGAAATGGAAATCAGCTTTTGAGAGCACATAGTGTTAAAATGGGCCAGTGGCTGCTTCCCGTCATTACCCCTCACATTGCATCATGTCACATCGCAGCTCCTGACTGTGCTTTAAGTCTCATCTCCTCGATCACCTCATGTTGCATCACATCTTTTCAAGCTGCTTCATGTTCTCCATAAAAGTCTGTTTCATACATAGAAAAACATCCTTTGTGGCAGCACATGGAGCAGATAGGACAGGGCTGGGCAATTTATTTTTTACAAATTATGTCCTCTAAGTCTCTGGGAATTTGGACAGTTATTTAAGTATTATCTAAATTAACTTTAATTTTAATGCTCATCAGGACAGAAATGCCATATACTGACCCCCACCAGAAAAAAAAAGGCTTTTTTCTCTACACAGTGTACTTTAAACATCGGCCCAGAATTTCTCAGGTGTTGCATCCTGACTAAACCTGAAACTAAACCTTTCACAAAATCTATCAGTATTATTATTATTACTATTATTATAAATCAGGCCAAATATTTAAAGAGTAAAAAAGTTGTTATTCCCATATGTAACATAAAAATAACAAAACCATGAAGTAAAATGGACACTCAGGACCAATTAACAAAATTACAAATATTTTTTTCTTAGTTTTAAGAATTGAATGTTTATATTTCAGCTGAGCTTTTAGCTTTTTAGTCAAAGTAACACTTCTTGCAACCACCGTTTGAACTATATGGCAGGAATATGGCAGAACTGTATTAATATAGTAAAGTAAGCTATTGTCAGTTAGGGTTGCAGCTAAAGTAGGCTCCGTCAACTCTGTTACAGGTCAGATAAAGCAGCCAGCCAGTATTTTTTTTATATACTCCATTCCTTGAACCTTTGGTGAACTTACTGTTAATTAAAGGCGTTATTTTCATTTTTGGAAGTTTAATTTCCTCTGTCCTCATATTCCTACAAACTCACAAAGCCACACAAAGCCTCCAGTGTCCGATGCAGAAGTCAGCGTTCCCAGTCCCACACCCAGTCCGAGTCTGCAGTCTGTGTGGGTTTGGACTGAGCTGACTAGAAAATAGTGACAACAGCAGCACCAAGTTAAGACATGTAGACATCACTGTCTTTTTCTCTGTCAGCTTAACTATTTCTTTTCCTCACCAAGTCATTTTCTGAAGTTTGGGGACTGGTGTTTTGATGGTTTGTCCTTTCCAAAACAGATGGGACACTGTCTAAAATCTAAATTAAAAAAAAAGAACTGAAGCATCTGTGAATCATCTGAACCCGTGTATTTAATTAGAGGCACCACACTGTCAGTAATTTCCTTTTTTAAATTCATATGTTCTGACACATATGAAACGAGCATTTTTAGTATTTTAGAAGTAACTCTTCGAATCACTGTACGGGAAACATTTTTAAAAAATTACAAATATTTTTTCTCAGTGAAAAGTAACATAATACTTGGAAATATTATTGAAGATTCAAAGAATTTGTTTGATGACGTAACGCACCTTTAGCACCAGGTAGCTAATCATATTTCGACTAGTCCAACTTCATTAACCTTCTAAATGTGTCGTTTCCTGTCTTTGTTAATGTCCAGAGTTACTGCAGTGGGGTTTACTTTCGTTTTTTAGAAACACTTCAGTCAGGGATAAATGGTGTATCGTCTTTAGATGTCATCTAGCCTAATGAATTTCTAAATTCAGTTTTTCATTAATTCCTGAATGTTCAGCTTCCTTGTAACACTCTGACAGCCACATTGATCATATTAGTACTTTATTCGAACCAGCGCTGCCTCACTAAAGGATGGCTAATGATGCCAGACTTAACAAGCCAGTGCCAAGCTTCACTCTATACATATTACACAATAGGACAGCTCTGTAGTAAAAAAGGGGCCAAGAACCATTTAGTAGCTAAAATCTTGAGCGAAAAAACTATGATAAAAGACGAGGCAGACGTAAAGTTTCTGTGTGAAATACTGCAAAGTATGTGTGTATGTGAGTGTTGACTTTATACCAAGTGGAATTCAAATGATAAATCAGTCTTGATGCTTTAGTATGCCTCACCGTGTGTGTGTGTGTGTGTGTGTGTGTGTGTGTGTGTGTGTGTGTGTGTGTGTGTGTGTGTGTATAGACGCCTTTTTTCCGCTGAAGGATCTCCAGTTCCCGTCTCCCGGGAAACCACTCTTTTAATCAGGCTGCCAGGGCTTTAGGGCACTGCTTTCCATACCGCACAGCGCTCCACCATCGTGTTTACCACTTTATCTTTCATCTCAGCACAATAAGCTACTTCTACTCTTCTTCTCTTTCTTTGGCCATTGTTGTAAATCTCTAGTTTCTTTTTTTTGTTTTGGACTCCATCTTCTCTGTACTCAACTGGACTATGATCTGATCCCAGATGATTTCTGCTCAGCGCTCCTACAGTAAAGCCAGACAGTATGAATGAATATTTTTCATAGAAACAACAATATATTTCAGAAACTTTCCTTAAATCTATGTTTAAAGCTTCTTGTTACCCCCAGGCTTCATTATTAGCAAGCTGGCAAAACCAAAGCATTTCTCTTTCCCATTGGTCCAAATTTCTCCTCATCCAGTGGGGGTACAAATTTCTCTCCTCATTATTCTGTTCACTGTTCTCTTCCTTCCCCTCTCTCCTTCCTCTCTCTATTCTCCTCCATCTCTTTGAGTTGATTCTGTGTGACTGGGGCTCTATTGTGTCTGGCCATCAAACACATTGCATACAGCCACCCATGCAGAATACACACATACACACAAAGACATGCTTATTGGAGAACCTCTCAGTTTGTTGATCCTATTAGGTTTACTCAATCTACTTTTTATTTCAATGATCATCTTAAAGAAGAACATAGTGGACCACAGATTGCAAAAGCTAATAGTTAACCACACTGTTTTGATGTGCAGTGTAATTTCAAATATGTAGTGAGTGTTGCAAAGGGGGAAAATATATTTAAAACAAAATAAACAAATAAGTTGTGATTTGTAGAAAGCGGATATAAAACCAAGTCAAGTTTAAAAGCCAAAGAATAAAACATGGTTTTAAAAATGTTGGTGGTGATGAAGCCAGCTGTTTCAATTTTTTAGGCTCAAAGAAACAATCTCCCCTATGCTTTAAATATGTTTAATTTAATTCAGAAAAGGCTCAGTAATGTGAGCCAAGTGGAAGTTCGATCCTCTGAGCGCTGTGTTTGTCTTTTCCTCCTTAATATCTTTCCCATCCTCCCTGTGACGTTTTCCATTGAGATCAAGGAAAAGTGGTTTGGAAAAGGTATAGGAGGTAATTTTGGGTCTGTTCAGCCATAGCCTTGGTTTGTTAGCCATGGCTCATTGCAGAAAATTACAACGTGGTGATTACAAGTGGAAAGTTACATTAAAGCCAAAGCCAGTAATTTTAAAGAACATGCATTATATATTTTTCTATGGTGATAAAGAACTCCACACTGCTTTCCATTTCCCTCACTTAACTAATATAAAATAAATCAATCAAAGGACAAGTAAATAAAAAGACACTTTAAAACCTCACAGAGGATCAACTTTACTGCTGTAACTGGAAAAGACTTGGAAAGGAAACACCAGGATCCTACCATGAATAGGATTAGATGAAAAACACAAACTGGGTGTACTGGGTCTGCGTAATGTAACACAACCTAGAAATTATCATTGCCACAAGTAATCATTATGCACACAAGGACCACCGGGCATTCATTTTGTAAACTGCTCATACAGCACAAATGCCTGAAATTAGGTGAGTTACATGTCTGCTAGCCACAAGTCTGGATCATTAAAATTCACTTTGCTGTAAAGGGAATATTTGAAGAACGAAGCGCAGGAACGTACTGTAACCCTTGTAAAATTACCGATTAATATACTCATTTCCTTTTATAATGCAACATCAGAAAATAGTGAAAAATGTGTTTAAGTTTTCCTGAAATACTAGTACCTTTATTTTATTAACTACTGTACTATGAAGGTCTCATACTATGAATAAATTGTTATAAATCATAATAAATTGTAATAGTAACAGACTTGTTGTTCTCTACCGGTTGTTAGTTGTTAGTTCCTGATCCTTGAAGAAACATCTGCTTTCCATCTGTCCTTGCAAAGTGCTGATAATCTGTTATTCCTGCAGATACTGTAATAGATTTATAAATTATAGATCCACTCCTAAATATTTTATAGACTGAGCTGACACACTTTAAAGACGGGAGGAAATGCTTCCCAGAAACTGTAACGTGTAACTCAGCACAAAATACAGAACACAAACTTTCATTTGTTGACTTTGGTTTTACGAGTAGCGGTTGGTTGCAGAAGGACTCCACACTGGATTCCTGAAGTTGAATAGACCAGTACAATGCCAGGGTTTAAGTATTGCTGTGTAAAGCAAATTAAACACTGGATAAAAGCAGTAGTTCCAGCTGAGAGCTGCAAGATTTCAGTTAGTTTTGTTCAAATCAAGCAACTTTTTCTATTTAGAACAATTAATTTCGCACTGCAGAATTTAATTTAAACTCTTACCACCAAAAGGTAGCACTCGACTGGTGGGTGTGTTAAGATACTTTAGATCTGAGCTTCTGTTTCACTTCTGATATTTATTTTTAGTCCTACTCATATTTCCTTGAGTATTTAGTAGTTTAGTTAAATACAAAACAAACATTACTCACTGCACCACCTTATGGTAAGGACTGGTATTGCGCAACGTTGTTAACATGCTAAATATCGTGTACTTGAATTTACTTGAATACCTTTTTATCTTGTAGGACTATGGCTGCTAACATGGGGTCCATGCGTATCCTCATCAAGGGGGGAAAGGTGGTCAATGATGACTTCACCCAGGAAGCAGATGTCTACATCGAGAACGGCATCATACAGCAGGTAAATCACTGTTATGTACACATGTTAAATGTGCACATGTGTAAATGTATTTCTACTTGCAAGCACATTTTTCCACGTGTCATACAGTAAAAACTTTTCATCGCTTTCACACTTTCGCTGTCCAGTACATCTCCAGCTGTTAGCATGACTCATTTCACAGTAATAGCATGAAGAGAACCACTCGGTCAACTCTGTGGCTCCAAACCATGGTACTATAATTATCTCACACAGTGTTGTCATGGAAATAAGCACCGGTTTATGTGGCGAGGACGCCTTTGAATCAGCTGTACTGAAACGTTCCAGTGTTGCTGCAGCTGTTGAGCATTTACACACTCTCTGTCAGTGCTTACTTCCATCACCACTGACAACAACAGCTATTTTTTTGCAGTATTTAAAGTGTCGAAGCTGAGCGAGTCATACTGTAACCAACACGTTCTCAGTCCCAAAGCGTAACACTTTACGCTAACAGTTCTAATATTAAAAATGGGCAAAGTTCTGAATAGTGAGGTCAGCGTGTGTAAGCATGCAGCCTGATCTAAGCTGTCATACAAAAGGGGAACATCTCAGGCTGTGAGACCTTTTTGTGAGTTTGTGCCAATCAGAAGAAAACCACCTAGAAGTTGAGTTAAACTGCAAATATGCACAGCTCCTCTGGTAAGAAGAAAAGATTACCAAGTGTACTAATGTTCATGTCAGCCTGTTTAATTGTCAGCATTATCACAAAAACAGCTACCAAAGTAATTAATAGTCATTCTCTATGGACTGTGAAAGTATGTATTTCAGTATAGATGAAAATGTCAGATTGGCTAACAAGCAATAGATGACACATTCATGCTTAGAGCTATAAAGTCAATGTCAATTTTATTTATATATCACATTTCACACAGTTATAAATGACCTCAATTCAGCAGGCAGCTTGTTCCAAAGAACAGGACCACAGTAATTGAAAACACCCTCAGCAGCACATCTAATTCTGCACCTGATTACCTAAAAAATAAAAATCTGAAATTAGTTTGGTTTAATATACACAACAAAATCCCTAAGAAAAAGAACCTTGAATAACCTTAAATTTAATATATTAAACGATAATTAATGGATAGTATTAAAAGTAAATGTTTGTTTCCTTACATCTTGGCCTGATATAGGCCCAGAGTTTGGTGGTAACGCAGGTTGCAATTAAAAAATATGTATCCCCCTACCGGGGGCATGGAAAATAGCTACTTGAGGTTGCTAGGTGAAACTAATTGTAAAGAGATAAAGAGTGATGTAATGAAAACCTCCTTGTGATTGCTTTCCTCACTAGTAGATTGCCACAGCTGCAGTCTGCATGGAAGACTTTCTCTGCAAACACTCGTCATTTATGGCCCTTTTATGGTCGCCGTTCTCGCACGAACTGTACTGTACAGCAAAAGTGAAGTCGCATTCCCTGGCACAAGCTGCGTGATTTCTTTGCTTCCTGGTTTTCACTTCTTCTCGTCCTGTCCAGCGCTGATGTGGTCCCGTCTGAGTGACTCTTTGTGTGCGAAGTGACTAATATGGCAAGCATAAATGGGTCCTTACGCTCCTTAACAAGAAAAACAAAACAAAAATATTAAAAAAAATATAGCAAGCAAGAAACTAAACCCCAAGTTGCTTCTGATGTGTTCATCAGAGTGTATGATCAAAGGCTTTTAGACATAGAGTAATAGTAGCTCAAAAGCACTATAAAAGAACCAGTGCTTCAGAAAACTTAAAAAAGTCTGGCCTTTTTGGAAGCAAAATAAAAAGAAATTTGCACAGTGATTTACATCTTGGTGACCAGTTTCAGCTAGAAACGATTACTGTGTAGCTGGGCCTTTAATAAAATAAAGTGATAATAATGTGAAAATAAAGTACTGTAATTCGTGTGTTTGTGTTTTCTGTGGCAGGTTGGAAAGGAGCTGATGATACCAGGTGGAGCTAAGGTGATAGATGCCTCTGGAAAGCTGGTGTTACCGGGCGGAATTGACACCAGTGTGCATCTGCAGGAGACCTTCATGAACGCCACCATCCAGGACGACTTCTACAGTGGGACCAAGGTACACACGCTGTAAACACACTGCTCAAACACACTCACACACAGGGCTTTGCTGTGAGCAGGCTCGTCAGCATGCCTGTGATTAAACACATTTCAAGTCTGCAGACAGCTGTCATGCTTTCTCTGTGACTCTGACGTGTCTGCAGTGAAATACTGAGCCCTGCTTTTAGCTTCATCAGGACTAATGACCACATGTTTTCTCACATTGGTCTTTCAGGAAGCAAACACCTGTCAGCAGTTTCTGGTTGAAAGCAGAGACTTATCTTTTTCAGACACACATTCACACAGCTGTTTAGTTTTCATCTGTTCTGGGTGTATTTGTTAATTTCCTATGAATGTCCTGCATGTTTTCCACTGAGAGCCCGAGCAGCGAGGATGATTTCATAATTAAGAGGTTAAGAGGTGTTATTGTTGCCTGCAGTGGTATGCATGTGTTGGAGGATGTTCTCAGCTTGTCTGTTTAGATGCTGCCTGGCATGCCTGACAGTTTTAGTCAAGGGCGTCAGCTGTGGACGCCAACAGTACAGTATCAGCAAAAGATAGTCATGTGACAAAAAGTCAAAGTATATGTGTGTGTTGTTGTAGGTGATTGCTTCATCAGACACATCTAATAATATATTACATGATAAATGTAACGTGGAGTCCCCAGAAGATGATGAGTAAGTTTATTTTTTGTTATTTGGCTCTGCTAGTGTACATTTGCATGATTCACAGTTCAAAATGACCGTATGTACAAATGGATAAATACAAATGTGTCTTTCACTGGGCCTTTGTTGAACCCTTCTGCCTGAAACAATCCCCTTTGCCCTGCTTCTGATTGGCTCTCCCTTAAACAAAAGCTTGGAACAGTAGGCCAGAACTGTGGCTGAGACCATATTAAGGATACATTTACATCATACAGAGCAAAGAGTAGAAAAAACTGTCTGAAACAGAGAATTTAAATCTGAAATCTGAACTTACGGCTCACTGGGATTATTTAGGACTGCGCCAGGTGTCACTGACAGTGGACTGATCTATTTGAATAAATCTGTGTTGGTCTGTGCTCACGTGTTCATACGCCAGCAGCAGTGACCCAGCTGATAGCAGCAGAGCTAACGTAGCACCGAGGAAGTTGCAAAGGGTCAGCAGTTTGGAGGTTTTTCACGCCTCTGGGGCCAACCGCTTTTCTTTGTGTTAGTGCAATCATTTTTGACAAAACTAAAAACTGTGGTCTAGTGACGGGAAAGGTCGCGCTCTATCTTTGTCTTTTTGTTTCGCACTCGTGCTTTATGCATCAGTTATTAACGTTATTGCTGCACAACTGTGAGTCTCACATGTGAAGAGATGAACTTCTAGTGATATTTAGTTTAGGTTCAAGTCACCCTACTTCAGGTACTTCTGTTTATTCCTCAATTTATTTTTTTATGTAACATGAGAATCAACACCTTCACTAACTTAAAATATAATCTAACAAATAAATACATCCAAAAATATCAATTTAGTTATTTGCTATTATTACTGTTAATGTATTATTACCACTTCTATGACTTTAGGAACAATAAGGACACAATAAGCTAAATGAGCTAAAGGAGCAGGTATTTTAACTAGTTTTCTTCATGTTGCTTTGAAATTTCCCCAGTTAGGCGTAGCAAAGGTACAGGAAAAGTGGTGACGTTAACCTGCAGGTGACCCACAATGACAGCTTTTCTTTTCCTTTTTTACTGCCATTAGATAAAAGACAGACTTCAGAAAAGTGTCTGTCCCACAGTGTCGATTAGAATCAATCAAAATGCGGGGGCACAGTGTCAGTATTTGGGGACGAGGCCTAAAAATGTTTTATATTAATGCTATTCCCTCCACGCTGCCCGCCCAGCTGGTCTTTCTGCTCAGTGTAGCTGCTGACGAGCAAGTGATTGTCTGGGGGAGATCGTCAGCAGCACTTTTAGTATCTTTTCTCCTCGCAGCCTTGCCGGCATGTTTGGAAATTATGGTGCACATCATAAAATAGCGGCGGTGACTTTGCTGTGCTGTAAGAGGAGAGAAATGAGGCTGAAGACTGGTGACAAACTGGTGCCAGTTCTCCCCCAGCCCCCACCGCTGCCCTCGCTGCCATGACAACTAACCCGCACTCTTAGCATGGAAATTTCTGTGTGTGTGAGAGAGTATGTGCACACATGACCGTGGTAGTATTGTGTGGTTCCTATGGTGACTGTGTTACCGCAGCAACTGCTCGTGTAATTGTGATGAACCCCTAAACTATTTCCCCCCTCTGCATCCCTCTCTCCCTCTGTTTTGTAACTGTCTGCTCCCTCTTCTGCTTTACTTCCTTCCTCCTCTGGTGCCTCCTCCTGTTCCTCTGCTTCACCCCGATTTATATAACACGCTGTAATGGTGGAAGGTCAAGAGGAAGAACGTGCTGCCCGGATAGGAATGATCTGGAACTGATGTTTTAGCTTCTTTGACATCATGCTGAAGTCTTTTCAGCCATTCTTAGCTGCTTATCCAGGTGAAGGTCACCAGACATGTAGCCAGTCCATCATCAGAACCTTCTTTCTGTGTCTGCCATGGACTGTATATAAAAGATCTGTAAGGTCTGTAAAGGGAAGCCAATGATGACCAGCAGGGGGCGATGCTGACCACTGCCCCACATATGTAGATGCAATATTAAAAACCGTGAACTCTTTAAAGTTAAAATAAAAATGTTTCGGCCTCAGGGGCATCACACTGCCTGACAGGTGACGGGTTTGAACAGTTAAAAAAGACTTCCAGGCGATATAAACTACAATCGAAAAGCACAGCTGTGTCTCTGTTATTAAATACTAACAGAATAAAGTGTGTGATCTGCTCTCACTGTTATCCACAGTCAGTCTTTACAGTGTAACACTGATCAATCACATCCAGCTAAGCAGATCTGCTTTTTTTTTTTTTACATAAAGCCTGAAATGTTGCCTGAGCTGTATCTGTCACAGCAGGCCTGGCTGAGATCATTTAAACGTCTCAGCAGGCTGAACTGTAGCAATGAAGAGAAGGAGGAGGGTAGTGGAAGAAGGTGAGGTGCTCGGCTGTAATAAGAAGTACGAGTGGAGCTGATAGAGGCTGATCAGAGGGCTGGAGCAGTAATCTGTCTCACACTGATAGCCTCTCCCAGAGTCTGACACACTCTCACCCCCTCACAGTCGCTTTCATATGTAAAGGAAGCTTCAGGCACTCATGTGACAGGATTTCTGTGTGCTCATTGGTTCTTCTTGGAGGAAAAGTTAACTGTTTCTTTTATACATTAAAATCTTCACAACTAATGCTATTTTTAAATGATTGTGTTCGGTGTGGTTTCAGAATTAATAAAAACATTTGAACTGTTATTATTAGATGTAACTTTCTCTTGGTGATCTGTTAAAATAATCCAGCTTTGCAGTTTAAAATCCCAAAAGTATTGTTATTGATCTTTATTAGTCTATAGATGTTCTTCTACTGGGTTTCAACTTCTTTTACTCCTTCCTTCATGCCTGCCGCCCTCTCGCCATCTCTTTTACTTTCTATGCAGGGGATTATCTTCACAGTAGGGGTTTGGGGTCTTTAATGGAGCAGGAGATTCATATTACGCACCGCTTGTGGTTTATGTGTCAGTATGTTGGGTTGACAAAAAGAGCTTTTAGGTCAAATCCACTAAGATTAAACGATGTTGGTTGGCTGAACACGCTGTCTTTCTCCATCACTGTTTATGTTTTGGTATGTTTAAATTAAAGAGTTGAAAAACGATCCCCATGCTTATATCACTGCTCTTAACCAGATGTTAAATAATCAGTGCGCACTGTGTGTTGATTTGACCTGATATTCTGGTATCTTTAGGAATTTATAATCTACAAATCTTCTACTTAAGTTATGTGGACACATTCACAAAGCCTGTGTAATGATGTCACTGGAGGGACGACTCATTTTGTTGTGAAATATCTGAAAGCTTGCAAAAGGATGCACAACTATCCTGGGCTTAAACATGCACCCGGCTGGTATTGTTGCTGTTCCCAGCAGATATGCTCTGTGCTGTCTGCAGTGAGCGAGTGATGCTGTGCTTCTTGAGTCTCCACAGCAGGTTTGTAATTTAGAACAAGCTAAAATTGGATGTTGTTTCGAGTGTTTGTAGTTGCAAATGTTGCTTGAAAACAGCGTGAAAAACATCTCAGCTCTCAGACAGCTCCTTTATTCCAGTTTGACAGAAAAGTCTCAAACTGCCCCTGAATCAGTTCACACTGATTATAGCAATGTTAGCTCATAATGTCGTGTGCGTAACATGGATCGGTAAAGATGCAGTGATCAGGGATTTCTTTTTCCCTTTACCTCCTGTTTGCTCGCTTGTTTTCTCAGCTCTGCCCTCTGGGATTTTTTAAAGAAGGGGGCCGGCAGTAAATCTTAATTGAGGCCAAGCAGACAGACAGCCTAAATCCCACAATCCCCAGCTGTGCATCTGTGCCCCCCGCTTTCTCTCTCACACGCACACATGCACACAGTTACATGTAGTGACAGTGATCAATGACATACACTCTTCATGCACACATATGCTGAGACCTTCGATGCTGACATTGCACATCACTCGGACTGGTTTCTATGGTAATGAGAAATCTGATAGCTTACTGGCCGACTGAGCTTACGCTCACAAGCAGGTGACCCCGCCCCCCGTCTGTGAGACACGTCTGGAGCCCGAGGCAACAGCTCCACACTGTCACAGAAACGTTCTCATGTAGTCACATTTTATTGAGGTTAGGCTGCAAAAATGATGGCGGTTTAACGTCACTTTGATTGTAGATGATGACTAAAGAGCAGATTACAGCTGTTTCACACCCCACCTCTTCATTTCCTGTTTTATATGCGATTACAGACGTTCTCCCATCATGCCTCGGTGTGATATTCCTGTTAGAGGATATTGGATGGGTGAATGTTTGCGCAATTTTGGATGGAGAGAGGAGGACAGGAGGAGGAAGAGGGTGGGGACGTGCGACAGGCATGGCTGAGCAGTATCTGTTGTCATGGTTACACAAAAGTGCATTCACCATTGTAGCGAGGAAGACGAGTCACTGCACACAGCTTCCTTCACTTCTTCTAGTCTATCGTTGTTTCCTCATCCTCTCTTTCCCCCCCCCATCTGTAACTTTGCTTCCTCTCGCCCACTCCTCTCCTTCATTAGTAATTTCATCTCTCATCTTCTCCAGTTCTCTGTTTCCTGTGGAGTAGAAGTGAGGGAGCCACATTTAGCAGCAGGAGCCATATTCAGAAAGCTTACGTTTGTAGTTTTTGAGGTTGTGAAGTATTAAGACGTTCACACGTATAGCTACACTAATGTGAAGCCTTTTGTCAAAACTTAATGAAACCAATGTTGTCACACTCTAGGAAGGAAAAAAGCCTTATCTCTCTTTCTGTGTCAGGCTGAGATATTTCTATAGAGAGGACAAACCAGTGATTACAGTACTAAATAAGGGCATTTAGACTGAGAACAACACTGAAAGGAAAATGAAGCAGTGGCTACAAGAGAGTCAGTGCAATCAATAAAGAGCAGAGCATATGATGAACAGTTGATAAGGAAGGACTATTGTCACCAGACAAACAGAGTCTGTGCTGGACATTGGTGTTATTGTCCTCTTTCTAATCAGTCTTTCTTTTCTCTTATTCTGCCCCCCTCTCTGTCACCCCTGGTCACCCTCTTACCTCACCCAGGCGGCTCTGATGGGTGGTACCACCATGGTGATGGCTCTGGTTCTGCCTGAACAACACTGCTCCCTGCTGGACGCCTACGAGAAGTGCAGGGCTCTGGCCGATGCCAAGGCGTGCTGCGACTACGCTCTGCACGTCGGGCTGACCTGGTGGGGACCAAAGGTAAATTTAAAAAACGTACCACCAAAGAGCTTGGAATCACGTTGGTAGCATATATCATTGTTTATTTTTGTGCTCTTCTGGCGTTTATCATCGTTGAATGAATAATAACGCAGCCAGCCGTTTGTGGGTGAAATGTGTAATGACCTAGATTAAACCCGCACAAGAACTGGGTTAACACACGTGCTCAGTGGGCACATTAGGCAGATTCTATGAGTCAAGGTGCCTCATTCAGCCTTTGGCTTTAATGTCTGTCCTACATCATCTGCTGACTTTGTGCATGTGCCCAGTCTCATTGCATATTGTTAAACGTTTCATGCCAGAATGAGGTTTAATACAACACCTGTCCAGTAGAAAGCTTTGACTGGTAGTCATTCTTGTTTAAAAAATGTCAACACAATGTTTCTTAACACATTTCAGGGTGTGTGTGGTAAAGAGAGAGGACACAAAGGCAGAAAAACAAGGGCGAGCCAGTATCTGGCTAAAAATACCCACGAAACAATAACCCAACAGAGCTTGGGCAGAGAAAGTGAGCCTGGGCAGACCGTCCAACAAAGACAAACTTAAAGACAGATAAGACAGGGGACTAATTACACAAAAACAAAGCTGAACACCAGTGGAAACAAGCAGGGCGGGGCAGATAATAATAAAGGAGGGCAAAAGAAAAGAAAATCAAACTAACACAACACAAGAGAGAAAACTGACTATCAAAGTAAAACAAGGACATGAAGTCTTAATTTATACTTATTTATACTTTGAATCTATGTCGAGTCTGCATGGTAGTCTATCCTAGTGTCCAACACCATCATCACCCAAAGAATGGTTGGCAGAAAGTTTCTCTCTTTGAATTGATTTGGACAATGATGACAGAGGTAGCTGAAAATATGTAGGAGAAATTGAGCTAGTCACTAAAACGCTGCATCAGCACGATGTGGTTGCAGTTCTAGTGGAAGTGATGTTACAGCATAGCTTTTTCAGAGGGCTTTACCATACAGTGGATGATCTACAGCATAAATTAACCCAAATGTATAAATCCTGATTAACACTAAACAAGGTGTCAGAGAAAAGGAAACAAAGACACAGAGGCCGGGTCCACAGACAAGGAAACACTGCAGAGAGAAACAATAACAGGAGAGAATAATAATGATAATGATAAAAAATACTCAAACTGTCATGAGCTGTAAAAGTAGATTAATCATTATGGAAGGAAATAGTTTTGCTCCTTTCATCAATACTCCATCATGACTATGACGTGACCTTTATGGCCCATTCACCGCAGCACAGTTCAGCATTTTAAACACTAAACTGTCTAGTTTCCTTTTACTGCTGTTTGAATGAATGAAATGGATTCTTCTCAGCGGGGCTGTTATAGTCACCAGTGTAAAGGCAGTGTGATCTCATTGTGGCAGGTTTCCAAGCTCATTTCATGCCCCACAAAACAAACACACACACACACACACACACACACACACACACACACACACACACACACACACAGTTTCTCTTTCACTCCATGCCCACATTCCCAATGCCCGATGCACTAACTGCCTTTACATATATAAGCTGAAGCTTTGCAAGCACTGAACTGTAATCCAGAAACATGACTGCTGACCCTGAGACCTCTGAATCGTCCTTAGGTGCGTAATGAGATGGAGACCCTGGTGAGGGAACATGGAGTGAACTCCTTCCAGATGTTCATGGCCTACAAAGACATGATGATGCTGCGGGATTCAGAGCTCTACCAGACTCTGCAGACCTGTAAGGACATTGGTGCCATTGCCCGAGTCCACGCTGAAAACGGAGAGCTGGTGGCCGAGGTGCAAAGACAAATTTTATTTTCCTTTAACGTCGAAGTGAAATCACAAACCTGTTTTAAAATGAATGTGTTTGTGTTGTTAGGGTGCCAAAGAGGCTCTGGATTTGGGCATCAGTGGGCCGGAGGGAATAGAGATCAGTCGACCAGAGGAGGTAAATATGCAGTGGACAGAGGGGTGGGGGGTTTCAGGAGGTAGCGGTCGTATCCTAATCTAAAGGTCAGAGGATCAATCTGCTCCTGCAGTCTACATTGGCACTGAACACTTGGACTTACGCCCAACACATCCAGTAGAGTGTGAGCGGGCGTGATATTAGACTAATGTGGGACTATGTGAATGTGGCTGATGTGTGAAAAAGCACTGATCTAAAACATAACAGTGGAAAATAAAACTATTTTCCTTGATGTTCCCTTAAAATGCTGATAAAACCTAATTTTGAATATTCAGTAGAAATATTTAGGGATCTTTCCTATAAATGTAAAAAAAGCCAAGTAATCATTGTGGCCTTGAACTTTTTTTTTGTAAGATATTTGCAATAAATATTAAAATGTTTATTTATTAAAGTTGTTATTTTGTGATTTTACTCTGTCTTCTTGTCTGCAGCTGGAGTCTGAGGCCACTCACAGAGCCATCACCATCGCCAACAGGGTAAAAACATTTTAATATCCAGTCTGTGTGCAGTTATTGATAAGTAATTAAAGGAATGATTAAAATCTTTTGTGTGACCACAGGCTCGCTGCCCAATCTACCTGGTAAATGTGTCCAGTATGTCTGCTGGTGATATGATCGCTGCTGCTAAGATGCAGGGTGAGCTTACAGCCCGATGAAGACAAACTAACAGTCACCGTGACGATGGAGAGGATGAAAGCTGACTTTTCTTCACTTTTTATAATTTCAGGTAAGGTGGTCCACGGGGAGACTACAGTTGCTCACGCAGTGTTGAATGGGATGCAGTATTACCACCAGGATTGGGCTCATGCCGCCGCCCATGTCATCGTCCCTCCGCTCCGCCTCGACCCAAACACACCCAGCTACCTCATGGGCCTGCTGGGCAAGTATGTGTGCTGCACTCACATCAGCATGCTGTACTGCTTCGAGTAAACTGATCGCAACAGCAGCTCAGTGACCGGCAAAGGTGCCGTGGATAAAAACGCTCCTCTAAACTAAACGTGGATATCCTGTTTCCTGTTTCAGTGACAATCTGAGCGTGGTGGCATCAGAGCACCGTCCGTTCAGCACCAAGCAGAGAGCTTTGGGCAAAGAGGACTTCACCAAGATCCCTCATGGAGTGCCTGGAGTCCAGGACAGGATGAGCGTCATTTGGGAGAGAGGAGTGGTACGTACACACGTCAAACGCGCACACAAAACCTGAGATCAACCATGAACCACACAATTTATCATCCACAACCAGTGGATGTGGAAGTTCTGTTTTGACACCATGTTGGTAAGTCTTAGTTTTCTGCAGTTAAACAGAAATAAAACTTACTCATTAAGTTTTGTTTCTGTTTATAAAACTTAATGGAAAGTTTGAAGCTTATCATAATATGACAAGCACTGGCGATATCTTCTACCATTAGCATCCACATGAGGCTCAAAGCTTGTATCAGTTACTGTGCCAAGATATTTCCTCTACTCCACAAACTCAACAGTCTGAGAGATTGCTCAGTTTTATTTCCAGCTATTTGCAATAAAAATTAAGTATTTCTCCAGTGAATGAACTCATACTGCACCATCTTGAACTGCAGCTGGTGATGGATGTACATGTTCTGCTCTGAAGCCTCTATGAGAAAGACCACTTTACCAGCACATGAAACAGATCTTCTGCTCTAACTAGAGTGGCCATGCAGCTCTCAGCTGATCTCCAGAGCACCATCCAAGACCTGGAGTTGGAGTTTGTCCAATACTGGGATGAGATTCTCTCTGGGGAAGCAGCTGAATGACATCATGGTCTACCACAGTAGCGACAGAAATAAAGACGTTTTGTATGATCGGATGGGCTTTCTGTATTTTTAAGGTTACAGGGAAAATGGATGAGAATCGTTTTGTGGCGGTGACGAGCTCCAACGCTGCAAAGATCTACAACCTGTACCCGCGCAAAGGCCGCATCATCCCCGGGGCTGACGCTGACGTGGTGGTCTGGGATCCAGATGCAACAAGGTACACAGCTGTAAATAAACAGAAATCACCTTTATTACTGGACTCAGCCCGAAGCATAGGGACACACATCCATCACTTTCTCTGTGTGTGTGTGTGCAGGACAATCTCTGTGAGCACTCAGGTGCAGGGCGGAGACTTCAACCTGTACGAAGGGATGCGTTGCCACGGCGTCCCTCTGGTCACCATCAGCCGGGGGCGTTTGGTGTGTGAGAACGGCGTGTTCATGTGCGCCGAGGGGTCCGGAAAGTTCTACCCGCAGCGCACTTTCCCCGACTACCTCTACAAGAAGATGGTGCAGAGGGAAAAGGTGCGTTCACTGTCATCACTTTATTAACACTGATTCCAAACCTGCCTCTGTGTGTTGTGAGTGTTTCCACTGATAATTAAAACTCCAGGGCAGGACAGCGAGATCCAGGCTGAGCTCTGCTGTGTCAGCTGACAGCAAACCTGCCACAAACACTCCCATCATGATGTGACTGACTCCACCGATCTGACAGCCCATATAAAGGAGTTAATGCTCCCTGTGGAAGCCAGCAGTGTGTTTTCCTGCTGCTGCCCCTGTCTGTGAAAGCCCCCCATCCCAGCCTCTCTACTCTGTTTGCTTTTAGACCTTTTTATCTCAATTTATTTAAAAAACTTGTCACAAAAGTACAGAAACTGTTTTTATAAGAACTTATATTTACAGTTCAGTTCAATTTCAGGTAGTTTACAGAGTGAGTATGTTCATTTATAGTTTCAGAACACATGTTTTAGTACAAATAAAAGTACTTGTGCCTTTTAGTTTTTATTTCATTTTAATGATTTTTGTGAGCGCACAAGATCTTTTTCTTTTTTCTAGTCAAGCTTTTATTTTAATTCCAGTTTTTTTTACACCTTGTTTTAGTTTTGTGCTTCTTCAGTGGAATTTAACTTGGTTACTTACATGTAACAAATTTTAATCAGTATCAATCTTACAGCAGCAGCTCAACTGGCTGTTATTATTAGGTTAAAAATGGCTAAACATCCTAATCTTACCTCTCACCTCATCGTGTTTCAGACTCAGGCTTACAAAGGGGTGGACAGGGATCCGTACTCTGGTGATGTGGCCAAGGTTGCGAACACCATGAAGAAGGAACTCGGTTTGGGCCCCATAGATGGAGAGACGCCCAACAAAGCCTGCGGTCGAGTGCACTCCGGAATCCGAGACCTTCACGAGTCCTCTTTCAGCCTCTCAGGTGAGCTCTAATAAAATCGTCCTTGATTACGGTGACGTTACACCGAAGTCCTCGATCAAATTTAATAGTCCGTACGTGTTTTTCCTTTCAGGGTCTCAGGTCGACGACCACATCCCGAAGAGGTCCTCGGCTCGGATCCTGGCCCCTCCCGGCGGCCGCTCCAGTGGTATCTGGTAACCGCTGGTGTTGGAGCTTCATCCGTCCGAGCCGCCGTTTTTTTGTACATTTCTGAACAACCAGAAAAACTGCACTGATTTTCAATCACAGGATAAAAAGTAAAGATGGCAAAAAAATTTCAAGCACGCGTCTGTGATTGGTGACGAAACGCCGATGATCAGAGATTCTAATCTGTGTCTTAATTGGAGCGACTGCTCTGATCGAAGGGCTGTCTCTGGATTTAAATTGTTCTGCCAAAATCGAGCTGATCATACTAACTCTGATAAAGTCCGCTCATTATCACCCTGCCTGTATCGTAAACTGTGAAATGTCAAAACCAGTACAGTTTTTGATGGTTAGAACTGAAGTGATGTCGACCGAATTATTTAAAACTGTATCTATTACACCCCCGTCACACACACACACACACACACAGACGTACACTGTAGACACCATAGCTTTAGACTCATGTGAAGATGTGTGTGGGTCCTGTTTGTGGTTACACCGCCCACTCGGCGTCCCGCTGCATCGTGGGTTCCTCAAACAGTGTTTTTGTTTTTGATGAACTGCGCCGTGTGGTGATGAAATCCAACTGCTTCAAACACCGTGTCCTCGTAAAGATACACTCTCTGAACATCCCCGCGCTCTCACTGCCTCTGACTCGGTCACATGTCCCAGAAACATTCCCACCTCACCCGCAGTTATGGAAGAACTCAGCCTGTGAGCTTAGCTGGGATTATAACTTTGGCCCCAAACCTGGTCCACTGTCCTCGTCTCAGGGGTGTCTGTAGAGCTCACAGAGTGCATGAAGGGAACAAAAACACGTTATTTAACCTTCGAATGACTGAGTGGAGTCATTTATGTGTGACCTTGTTGTATTTTTTAATTATAAAAATGTTTCCTTCCAACTTTTTATTTATATTTTTCTTTTTACAGAAATGGGTGCGCTGAGGTTAATGATATTTTTTAACATTAAAGGCTTTGATTTAAAAATCATCAATTAATGTAACATCCATGTCTTTGACTGTGGGACGAAGCCCACACAGGCACAGGGAGAACATGCAAACCACACAGAAAGGCTCCAGCTGCCCAGGGAATCTGACCCAACATCCCTTTTTTCTCCCTGTGAACCTGTGGTGTAAAGTAATATCTCATACATGGCAGAAACAGTAGAGGCATGATAAACACAAATAGATCCACTATTAAAAAAAAGCTCTCTTTAATAAAATATATGATCATGACTTGATCATACAGGTTATTCAAAGGTTTTTTTAATAGTGGCCGAGTCCAGTCCGGTGCTTCAGTCACTGAAACGTCTCGGTCGCTTGAGGGTTAAACACAGAACATGAAGGTGTGGAGAAAACTTAAAGATACTCGTTTACTCCAGGACGTGACTCTTGACTTACAAAGCTGCAGTTACTCTTTAATTATGTCCCGTAAACATGAGTCCGTCAGTACATCCTACAGCCTTTCTGCGACTCTTATTGCTCTCTGGGTCGCAGGTTCAAATAAATGATTAAACCAGCGTCTGAACATGACTCAAACTTGAGTCTATTTTCATGCATTTAAGGCTCTGTTAGAGCAGCAGGATGCTCTCTGTGGCTCTGACTCTGACTTTCTCTTTTTATTAGACCGTGAGCTCCAGCACAGACGCTCTGTAGTACACAGTAATAATAAAGGATACGTTAATAGCAGGAAAAATGATAATAAGGGCAGCTTCTTAGTGAGAAACGTCAGGTACAAGAAAAGCTACCGTTGTGACTCTTTGAGGCAAACAAGTAAAGGGCGTATTTTGGATTATGTTGTTTGTCAGCTCACTGAATATTTTCTGTGCATACTAATGAGCCTTTGCACACTTTTCACACTGCAGTCTGAACACACACCAAATACCTGAGACCTCAGAGTGAGCAGAAATCAAAGAGTGTTGCTGAGACTGAGAGGCACGTCGTGGACCAGCTGTAAGAACATACAGCGAGATGTTTCCAGAGCAGGACGATTGAGCTGCACAGGCTGACGATAAACCACTACTGATCCTCTCATTCCTGCCTACCAGTATTATATTTATACATGATCACGTCTTGTTGTCCGTGCACTCTATATATTTAGGATGTTTGTTTTTCTATTCCTGTTCAAATGTGCCAACGTGAATCACCTGTGCCACACCGACACCCATGCATGAAGAGCACCACATGAACAGGTGAGGAGGAGGAGTGAAGCTCCCCCCGATCACCGCAGCTTCACACAAACTGGTGCTGTTTTTCTACAATTACCTACGACGACGGCGTTGTTTTACTGTTGGATGGTTTTGTTGTCCTGAAGGCGCTGTGGCGGCTCAGTGGCTGTGCGTGTTTGTAGATTCTCATTGTGTTGGGAAGTGAACGTGTTGAATCTGTAAGTGGCTGCTTGTTTCTTACCACAAGAATAACAGCAAAAGAATAAAGTGAGAAAAAAGGACAAATCTGGGTCATGTGTTGTTTTTTATGTGAATGTTTTAGGTCAGAGTTGTGTAAATTAATTCACAGGTACAATAGAAAGAAAGAAATTTCATTCCTGAGATTTCAGGGATACAGGACCGTAGCCTACATGTACACATAGTTACATAAGTATAAGAAATGAGCACATACTGTACAGAACAGGAGCGTCTTTACTTTAAAACATAGGTATAGAACATGTAGTCATGGGCCAAAGCCAGAGGATCCGGTCAGGCCCACTGGGTGCTTTTGAAAAATGTGCAAATTATTAAAGTCAGAAAAGCACAAAAACTGTTCCTGTGTGAAAATATATGCATGTTTAAAGTATTTCATCTGAGCTTTTGCATATATAAGCACACCTTTGTGCTTTTGCAGATGTATGAAGTTTAAGACAGGTGTAATGAGAGTGTACTGAATTTTGTAAGTTGATGTTTAAATATGACTCTTTTCAGAGTGTACATCTTTACCATAACTACTTTTGTCATTTGCCAAAACAGAAAAACAAACATCACTTAAAACAAACACGACTTTAGTGTTAGTAACATTACTATACTGTGTTTTATTTTTGTTTTTTACTTCTTTTGGTCTTAATAATCATTGCGTGAAATTCTGACATTTTGACAGCCCCATACAAATTTACAAAATGACTGTAATAAACTCTTTTCTATACCTTTTTATTCAAACAAACAACAGGAGGACCCAATTTAATAGATAAAAGAGAAAGGACTAAACTTTATTTAAAAAACAAACAAAAACAAACCCATCATGGGCCCAACCCACATACTCAACTCTGCTGCTCAACCCACAAATGTATTTTTCTAGCAAATGCTGGAATATTTAAGGGGAAATAAACAGGCCTTCCAATGTTATAAGATTTATTGCCAAGAAGCATTGTTACAACAACGGAATAAGCATACAAATACAAATTTCCTTACTTTCTGTGTCTACTTTACTGGTTCTCATCATTGGGAAGATGGTATGTTTGTACTGATTGTTTTCTTATTTGAAGCACTATCTGGAGTATAAATTACCACTGTGGTGTACTGCCATAAATGGAGCTGAAGGTACTTCAGTATCCACAAATGTGCTTCAGGGGACAGAGCACAGGGTAGATTGTCTTAAAGTGCACACAGAGTCAAAGTATGGGTCTATATTTAGTCTTTTAGTTCTACCTGCTGTGACATAACATGTGACAGGAGTCCTCACCCAAATTGCTGCACAGTGCCATCCAAGTCTGTGTGAACAATAACTGATGGGGTCAGCATGCAACACACTGGAACAGAAACACCATTTACATGGAGATACGTAGAAATGGCAGCCAGTAATAGTGGTCAATCTACCCGTTGTGTGGCTGTCTGATCACATTCATCTCACAACCAAACGTCAACAAAAAGACAAGTTTGCATACTTTCACTTTTCTGTTTTAGCCTTAATGTCTGAATACATATTGGTTTTCTGTAAATCTCAGTAAAGAAAATATTTTAATGGTTGAAATTCACTCTTAGTGTTGAACATCAGACACACTTTTTCATTTCGAAGCTGTTTTGCACATCAGTGTGTTGTATGTAAACCTGATAAACTGCATTCTGCCATCATGACAGCATTGGCGTCATCAGCTGATATATAAAGATGCCCTGTAGTTGAGTCAGATACAACACAGTCGCACCTGAACCAGGACGCCCGATCTCCTTTGTGCCATTTTTAGGTGAAGTTCATTCAACTGGTGAGTCAGACCTATCAAAACATCTGTTTTAAAAGTAGAATTACTGATTTTGGATTTTGAAAAAGTATTGGATTGTAATAACTCAGTGTGAGAATATTTATAGAAGTAAAAGTCCTGAAATCAGAATCATGTTGTTGCCTGACTAAGAGCTTCATCATGAGCAGATTATCAAAGGTATCAAAGGCGTCAGTATACCATTTGTAAATCTTGCTACCCTCCATGTTGAAATGAACAGCTTTTGGGGCTGTCAGGCCTTTAAATCCTTGTAGCTTAGTTTTTTTTGTAGCTTGGTCGATGGTTGGATGAGTGAAGAAGAAAAAGCTATTTGGATAAATTCAGAATTTAGTTTTGTGCTATAAATCTGTGCAATGTGTGTAACACTGAGTAATGCTGTGTCATACTAATGGGCCATGTTGTCGAAGCTTCTCATGTTTTCTAAAGCTTGAACATCAGACATAAGTTTCCTTTTGGGAGGTGTTTGTACATGGCTGTGTTGTACGTAAACCTGATAAACTGCATCCTGCCATCTTAACAGCATTGGTGTCATCAGCTTGCTGTCAGGTGATAGAATATATAAAGATGGACCATCGCAGATTCAGAAATAACACACAGCGAGGGTGTCCAATATCTTTGGCACCATTTTAGGGTAAAATTGCTGAAGCTTTTCATGTCTTCAAAAGTTCAAATGTCTGACAGACACCATTTTTGGATTATAATGAGAAACTGAAGAAGCCATTTATTCTAAAAAAAATTATTTTTTAGAATAAAATATTTTTTGTAGTATTTACATGTAAAACAGTCACATAATTCACTGATGCTCATTTCTACTCTCAGTTTATGTTACTCTTACAGTGTTATTACTCTTACACCACATTAGTGTTATTGTTGACTGCACTGTTTTTAATAAATAATACTTTTGCACCTTTCAGAGATAGATAGATACTTTGATTATATGTCTGTGATCTTTCTGGCATTGTTTACTTTTGGTGTCACTCTTCTGTTTTCACAAATGGATTTTTAAATCCAAATCCTCAATACATTTCAGCTTGGGAAACACATCCATCCATCCAGTTCAGAGTCACAGGAGCACTCTGTCACTATCCCAACCGCGCTCTTTGACTTTGAGAACTGTGACGAGACTGAGAAAGCAACACAGCAGAGACCTGCGCATCTGCAATTCAGAACCTGTAGAGGAAACATCACAAAGTAAGTAAAGGTTCTCACGTCCACGACTTAATGGTCACAATTTGGCCTAATGTATACTGAAGCTACATCATTAACCCAATGACACATTTCCACAAGTCTTTCTCCGTCTGCATGAGCTAATAAATGCAAATGACTCCAAAAATGTTATTGAACCTTACAGGAAACCTTATGCAAGGTACAAGTAAATAAAAAGAAAGTACTGATGAATGAATAGATCAGAGGGAGGGGTGCAAGAACAACTAAGCCAAAGCCATTACTATTGTTCATGCGCTTTCAATGGCTCGCTTGAACATTTAGATGACTCATTGTCATGTCATTGATTCTAGCTGCTCATTTCCTGATATTACAATTGAAAAGTAAGCTGTAAAAAAACAATCTAACAAAAAGACATGTATTCATGTATACACCACATGTAACTCCAAATAACCAAAATGTTTCTACCCTCCAGGTGAACCGAACCCACAGAGCTCCACAGCTAAAAGGCAAGCATCAAGTTAGAGTCTCTGAACATCAACACTACCTTCAGGTTAGTTTACTGTCAGTCAGATTATAAAATAAGCCACTAGTTTGACTGAAAACAAACTTTAACTAGGCTGACAACGAGTTAACATATGTTTGATCACCTGGGTTCTCCATATCTTACATGATGATTTAGCTCAGCACTCATCTAACAATGTTTCAGTGCATTGTTGTAATAACTGTACTGTGTTTGTGTTGCAGACTGAGCATTGACCAGGACAACACAGATAATCAGGCCTAACAACAGCAGAGGAACGTCACCATGGCTCATTTAGAACCCACAACTGAAAACTTGCGTATAGCTCATCTGAACATATGCAGCCTTAAAAATAAGATTCCTGACATTCACCGCTTTTTAACACGTTGTAAAATACACGTGCTAGCTCTCACTGAAACTCATTTAGGCGTAACTGTTAGAAACTCTGAACTAAAAATAGACAATTACAAGTTGTACAGATGCGATAGAAAACCTAATAATGGAGAAGGCTATCGAGGTGGTGTCGCTCTCTATGTTCAAGATCACATTCCAGTTAAGAGACACGTTTTCTCAAATCTGTCTAATATAGAAATTATCTGGGCTGACATTTACCTGCCACATACCAAACCAGTTTTAATAGGATGTTGTTATATATCAAAAACATCCAATTTTAAGTATCTTGAAGGTATGGAGATATCAGACAGAGACCGAACAGAAAAAGACGTATTCTTGCTGGGTGACTTTAACATGAATTGGTTCTCAGAGGACATGCTCCAAATTAAGTTGTTTTCTGAGAGATGTGGTCTAAAACAGATTGTAAACTCTCGTACCAGAGAAGAAAACTGTATTGATCACATCTACACAAATATTCCAGAGCGTTGTGACATTCCACAGTTAATTGTCACAGGCTGTAGTGATCATAATCTTGTTTTTGTTGATGTAAGAGAAAAAAAAGTACCCCAAAGAATAAGCATTCAGAGGTCATACTCTGAGTTTGATGAAAACAGTTTCATTCAGGAAATTGAGAGAACATTATGGAGTGAGGTAATGAAAGAAGAAAAACCTGAGAAGGCTTTATCCAGGTTTATTGAAATCTTTATGGCAATAGCAGACAAGCATGCTCCATTAAAGAAGATTACAACCGAGGATCATCCTAAACCGTGGTGGTGGAATGACGACTTAATACAGTTAATACAAAAGAGAGATGAAGAGGGCTCCACAAGTAAAGCAAAGAGTATGCATAAGAAGATTTTAAAGAATTTCAAAGATATAAAGAAGGAACGTTTTTCTCCTGAATCTGAGGAGGTCCCTGAGGTTCCAACAAACATGTTTGATGTGTTTTATCAGTATTATACTGATGAATCTCCACGTTTTAGTAGTGAACGCCTGCCTTTGCCATTGTTTCAGGGATCTGGACTCAATTTTGTGACAGCTAACAACAGCAAAATTGAAGATTTGTTAAAGTCACTCCCGGGGTCTTTGACTCCTGGTACAGATGAAATAGATGAGCTTAAATTTGTGCCAATAGACGATAACAAAGTTACGCTTTTGTTACAGTCACTCACACAGTCTGTGACTCCTGGTACAGATGAAATAGATGCTAGACTGCTAAAAGTTACTGCTCGGTACATCTCTGCTCCCATACGCCACATTATGAACCGTTGCATTGCCTGTAATGAGTTTCCATCTCAGTGGAAGAATTCCAAAATATTACTAGCTTCACAGAGCGGAAACGCTGATTTCAGGCCAAAACATGTCCTTCCTGTTTTAAGTCAGATCCTGGAGAAAATTCTGGTGGAGCAGATGACGGAGCACTTTACTAACAATAAACTGTTTGCTCAGCATAAAAAAACTCTTCACGAAATGACACAAGACTTGCCTACAGAATCTAACAATGGTGCAGAAGGAGCTGAATTCAAAGAAGGATTAAATTCCTTCCTTGACACAATCAGTCCTGAAATGCTGATTGACAATTTAAAATCGAATAACTTCTCACAAGAGGCTGTTACTATGATGAAAAGCTTTCTCTCTGACAGAAGACAGAAAGTGTACTACAACAGCTGCCCTTCTCACTGGAGAAAAGACTGTGGGCTTCCACAAGGAAGTTGCCTGGCTTACTTCCTGTTCTCTGTTTATACTGTACAAATGACCTGAAACACCTTTTTAATCATATCTTCAGTTGTTATGGAAGGCAGTTACTTCATAATACATCATTGAGCTTATACCCATGAGGAGTTAAAGAATATGTGGAGAAATGAATCACAAGCCCTGAGTCACTGGATAAAACAAAACAAGGTGGCCAAATTTATCCAGGGGGTAATTGATATTCATCAACTCCTCAGATCAACGCTGCACTTGAATGTGAATCAATTTTTTCACATCCAATTTTTAGAAGTTGTAATACAGAACGAGCATATTTCCTGGTCAGACATCCGCAAGAAAATAAAAATTGCTTTGGTATGATCAGGTAATGTTCTGTAAATGTCTCAGGGGAGGTGGGTCATTTTGTTCTTTCATTAGTGCTCTCTCAATAATAGGACTGACGCCGATGTACCATCCATTGCTGACCACACACACCTTGGTTTTCAAGTTGCTTTTGCTAGGATTTATGTTTGAGTTATGGTTTGCTGAGCATTTTGATGTTAGCTTAGGTTATGACAATCATTCTGTGAGTGTCTCCTTGTTCATGCTATGACTCATGTTTTTGTGTTTTGTTTTGCTTTTTCACTATTTAACCCATCAACACAAATAGTTTGTAAATGAGTGAATTTTTATTTTCTGTTTTTCTGGTGTTGGCATACTTGGGTTTGTAAAAGTTATTTTTGTCAGGTTTCAGCTAAACTGTGGTTTCTTTTTCTCTGTAGTTTTGTTTTGTTTTTTGTTTTCTCTGAACTCCATTCATGGTCTGTAAACTGGCAATAAAGGATTTAAAACTTGTCCAATGATTACACGAGTTGTATTCTTCTAGAACTTAACATCATCCACGCATCCAACAATGGCTCAGAATTTTAAAACAGAGAAGTATTAGGAATATTTGGTTTTTAGTTCATGGTATTTGAATATGCACAACGAAATGACATTTTGATCCAGCTAGCAGGGATATCAGGTGCAAAAGCAGGTTGGGTTAAGTGTGCGTTTATTAAGAAAAAGTAATACAGAACATTAATAATTATTTCCCCAGGAAATGCTAATTATCAGTTATAAAAATGCTGATAGTTCATACAGAAGCAAAGTTGAGTACTCAATTAGAGCGTATAGCTTGACATATGTAAATCTGAAAGTAACTGTGATTATCTTTGTGAAGTTTGCAGGCAAAACCAAATCCTACAGCTACGTTGGATTGGTTGAGAAGGTTGATGGTGCTGACACTGGTGCGAAGTTTTTAAGGTGATGTAGTAATAGGCCTGTGAATGAAAAGCCCATCTTCACTCTCAAAGAAAATGATGACAGCGTCATCCCAAGAGAAGATGCACATAAAGAAATAACTACCCACACCACAAAACTTGGTGGTACAGCCAGAAGGGAGCAGTGGGGAAAATCAACAAGTTCATGCGGTGCTAGGCCTTGTTTAAGAAAAGGGACTTTTAATGTGCTCATGTGGCAGAACTGGCTTGTATAAAATTGGTCTTTGACGTTTGACGTTGTAAAATAACTTTAAAAAAAACGTGGATGAGTAGTTTGGTGTTAAATTTGTCTAGCTTTTATATAGCATTAGTTTCTGATTTAAAAATATACTGTTTTGCTTTAATAATCAGTGGCACAATTAACCCAGTGTATTCTCTCCAAAGGCACAACTTACACACTGGGGGCAAGTTGTGCCACAAGACCACTTTTTTCAGAAAGCAATATTTCTTAAAAACTATATTTCAAATCCAAAGTGATTGTTCCCAGGGATGCACGACATCCTGATATATATTTATATATTTTAGTTGGGAGCATTACTGTCATGGCCTCCCATTAAAGTCACTTTAAGTTAAAAACTGACACAACTCACCCCACTCTCCCCAGTATGTCTTTCTGTATTGTTTTCTGCCATTTTAACAACACTGACATGACTGAGTCAGATACAACACAGACTTACCTGAGCCAGGACATCCTATCTCCTTCACACCATTTTTAGGTAAATTTTGTTCAACAGGTGAAGACTCATGAAATGGCAAAATATTTGTTTTATTTCTGTGTAGATGTATTGATTTTGGACTTGGAAATACTCTGATTCTTGGTGCCATGTTCTCGAAGCTTCTTGTGTCTTCTAAAGCTCAAACGTCAGACACACTTTTCAATTTGGGAGGCGTTTGTACGTCAAACTATGTCATATGTAAACCTGACAAACTACATAAAGATGCCGTGTAGTTGAGTCAGATACAATACAGACGCACCCAAGACAGGACGTCCCATCTCCTTTGTGCCATTTTTAGGTGAAGTTCATTCGACTGGTGAGTCAAAACTATCAAAACATTTGTTTTATAAGTAGAATTACTGATTTTTCTACTGTGAAGAAGTGTTGGATTGTAATAATTCAGTGTGAGAACATTTATAGAAGTAAAAGTCCTGAAATCAGAATCATGTTGTTGCCTGAAAGCTTCATCATGAACAGAGTATCAAAGGTATCAAAGGCATCAGTATACCTTTTGTAAATCTTGGTACCTTACATGTTGTAATGAACAGCTTTTGGGGCTGTTGGGCCTTTAAATCCTTCTAATCAAATGTAGTTTAGTTTTTTTTTTATCTAGCTTGTCAATGACTGGATGCGTGAAGAAGAAAAGGTTATTTGGATACATTTAGAATTTAGTTTTGTGTCATTGCACAAATCTGTGCCATGGAAAGGAAAAGGTACGTCTGGTGTTCAAGCTTTAGAAAACAAGAGAAGCTTCGAGAACATGCTGCCCTAGCATGACACAGCAATATGCTCAGTTACTCAGTGTAATACTGTAGGCAAATTTGTGCATGGTGCAAATTGCTGTACATAACAAAGTGTTGAGTAAGGCAGATTGCTGTGTCATACTAGGGCGGCATGTTCTCGAAGTCTCTCGTGTTTTCTAAAGTTTGAACGTCAGACATACCTTTCCTTTTTGGGAGGTGTTTGCACATCAGTTTGTTATATGTAAACTTGATAAACTGCATTTTGCCATCATATCAGCAGTGGTGTCATCACCTTGCAGTCAGTTGATAGAATATATAAAGATGCCCTGTAGCAGATTCAGAAATAACACAGCGCGAGGACAACCGATCTCTTTGGCACCATTTCAGGATAAAATTCTTAAAGCTTCTTGTGTCTTCTAAAGTTCAAATGTCAGACACACAACCTCTTTGGATTTTTCTCTAATTGTCATCATTTTAAAGAAAAACTGAAGAAGCAATTTATTTTAAAACAGATTTTTTTAAATTATTTTTTAATGTAAAACAGTAGATTGAAAGTCACATGATTCACTGAGGCTCATGTCTACTCTCAGCTTACATTACTCCCTGTATCACTATTATTCTTTTTATCACTCGCACAGCGTTATTTTATTATTCCTAGTACCACATTAGTCTTTTTGTTGACTGCACTGTTCTTGATAAATAATAACTTTGTATAGTTCAGAGTTTGATACTTTGATTGTATGTCTGTGGTCTTTCTGGCATTGATTACCTTTGGTGTCAAACTTCTGTTCTCACAAATGGACTTTTTAATCCAAACCCTCCATGCTTTTCAGCCTGGTAAACACATCCATCCATCCATCCATCCAGCCAGCCAGCCAGCCAGCCAGCCAGCTCAGAGTCACAGGAGCACTCTCTGCCTATCTCAACTGTGATCTCCGACTTTGGGGACTGTGACGAGTCTGAGAAAGCAACACAGCAGGAGCCTGCACATCTGCAGTTCAGAGCCTGTAGAACAAACATCACTGAGTAAGTAAAGATTCTCATGTCCACAATGTAATGGTTACTGTTTGGCCTAATGTTGACTGAAGCTATGTCCTTAACCCTTTGACACATTTCCACAAGTCTTTCTACGTCTGCACGAGCTGATACGTGTATCAGATTGCAAAAACTTTATTAATCCTTACAGGTAACTGACTTTATGCAAGGTGCAAATAAATAAAAAGAAAGTACTGATGAATGAAGAGATCAAAGGGAGGGTTGCAAGAACAACTAAGCCAAATGGCTGCTTTCCATTCAGAGGAATGTAGCCACTGCTATTATTCCTGCGCTGCAATAGCTCGCTTGAACATTTAGTTGACTCATTGTCATGTGATTGATTCTAGCTGCTTGGTTTTTGAAGTAACAATAGAAAAGTAAACTGTAAAAGACATCCATTAAAAATACACATGTTAAATTGCACTTTAAATTTCTTCTATGACAAGGACTGTGTCAGAAATAAATTCTTACTTCTCCATTCATTGCACTGTTATGGGCTAACAAAAGAGTCTTTAGTAGCATCAAAAGAGACCACAAGCTTATCTTTCTTCCACTCCAGCTCAGCTCTTGTTAAATGACATTTACATGTACAATAAACCATCAGAAGATATATTATATATAATATATAAATATAAATAATATCAGTCTATGATTCTATATTTTATTTAAGCCTAAATAAGTGGGGTTATTTCTATCTCTACAAGAATCACCAACAACTCAAAACACTTTTTCAGAGATAACATCACAGCTTCATTGCTTCTCAATGACTCTCCTCTGTGACAAAACAGCATAGTACATATTTACATCTATACACCGCATGTGACTCCAAATAACCAGAATATTTCTAACCTCCAGGTAAACTGAACCGATAGAAGCTCCAGAGCTAAAAGACAAGCTTCAAGTTAGAGTCTCTGAACATCGACACTACCTTCAGGTGAGTTTACTGTCAGTCAGATTATAAAATGAACCACTCTCAGTGCGCCCCAGGGTAGCTGTGACTACAATGTAGCTTGTCATCACCAGTGTGTGAATGTGTGTGTGAATGGGTAGATGACTGAATGTGTAAAGCGCTTTGGGGTCCTTACGGACTAGTAAAGTGCTATACAAATACAGGCCATTTACCATTTACTAGTTTGACTCAAAACAAACTTAAACATGAGGGACAAATCAAAAGAACACCTTTAGCGGACATAATGGCATGCTCCTGATGAGATGAGGGATGGTTTGAAAATGTCTCAGTGTTAGTTTTAGTCTTTTCAATAATTTTTTTGTATCTTTTATTATTGTGTGGAGGTCATCTGTCAGAGGCCAGCTTTAGGAAAATCAGTAAATGTATTACAATAAAAACCATAAACCTTTTAAAAGCAGTTGACTTACTGTTGTAGACATCCACAGTGTTAATAAACAAGTTGATCAATTACTCAGCAATATGATATGATATGATATGATATGATATGATATGATATGATATGATATGATATGATATGATATGATATGATATGATTTTATTGGATTTTTATTTTTTTACCAGACTAACTTTTACTAACAATAATCTTTTTTACATCACGTTTTCGATTATATTTTCGTTTTAGTTAACTATAATAACTTTGGTGTTCAGGGAGCTCTACTCCCAGATCTACATCCAAAATAAATTCAAACTTGTACCCATTGCACCCAATTATTGTTTTTCCAAGTCATTAAAGATCCATGCTGTACAATCATTCCACCCTGGAATCAAACAGATGAAAGAAGTCAGTAAAATCCCCAAATTACCATGACATTCATGCCCATAATGAGTGTATATAAACTTCTGATGACAATTAGTTAATATATATTTGATCACCTGGGTTCTCCGGATCTTAGGTGATGATTTATCATGATTTAGATTACGTGAATTCATCTAACAATGTTTCAGTGCTTTGTTGTAATAACTGTGCTGTGCGTGTGTTGCAGACTGATCATTGATCAGGAGTGGACAACACAAGCAATCAGGCCCATCAACAGTTGAGGAAGAGGAAAGCTCCGAATCATCTGCTTAGGAGGACAAACCAAGACCTCAGCGGTGCTTCTATCTGTCTGTTTAAGCCATGGCCAATTTAAGTCCCACAGCTGTAAACTTGTTTCAGTTCATTGTTATAATAACTGTGCTGTGTTTGTCTTGCAGACTGAGCGTTGACCAGGACAACACAGATAATCAGGCCTGACAACAGGAGAGGAACATGGCTGATTTGGATCCCACAACTGAAAACTTGCGCATGGCTCATCTGAACATATGCAGCCTTAGACACAAGATTCCTGACATTCACATCTTTTTAGAACATTATAAAATACACGTGCTAGCTGTCACTGAAACTCATTTAGGCATAACTGTTAGAAACTCTGAACTAAAAATAGATAATTACAAGTTGTACAGAAAGGATGGAAAAAAGAAAAACAAAGGAAAAAGGGATCGGGGTGGTGTAGCTCTCTATGTTCAAGATCACATTAGCAAACACATTAAGAAACTGTTTGTCTCAAATCTGCCTAATATAGATCTGATCTGGGCTGTCATTAACCTGCCACATACCAAACCAGTTTTCATAGGATGTTGTTACATATCAGAAAAATTTGATTATAAATATCTTGAAGGTATCAAGATATCAGAGAAAGACCGAACAGAAAGACACATTTTCCTGCTGGGTGACTTTAACATGAATTGGTACTTAGAAAAAGATAGAAACAACATTGAGTATTTTTCTAAAAGGTGTGGTTTAAAACAGGTTGTAAACTGTCCCACCAGGTTAGAAAACTGTATTGATCACATCTACACAAATATTCCAAAGCTTTATGACTCACCATGGTCAGTTGTCACAGGCTGTAGTGATCATAATCTTGTTATTGTTGATGTAGAAAAAATAAAAGTACCCCAAAGAATATCCATTAGGGATCCTAAACCCTGGTGGTGGGATGAAGATTTAATATATTTGATAAAGGAAAGAGATGATGTAAAAAGGGATTTAACTATAGTAAAAGAAAATAAAGAAAGTGACACAAAAAAAGCAAAGAGTTTACGCAAAAAGATTTTAGATAAGTTCAAAAACATAAAGAAGAAATATTTTCCCCAAATTCAACCAGAAGATATCTGATATTCATCAACTTCTCAGATCCACATTGCAATTGAATGTGAATCAATTTAATCACATCAAATTCTTAGGAGTTATAATACTGAACCAGCATATTTCCTGGTCAGACATCTGCAAGAAAATAAAAAAAAAACTGCTTTGGTATGATCAGGTAATGTTCTGTCTCAGGGGAGGTGGATCATTTTGTTCTTTCGTTAGTGCTCTCTCAATTGTAGGACTGAGGCCTCTGTACCATCCATTGCTGACCACACACACCTTGGTTTTCAAGTTGCTTTTGTCAGGATGTATGTTTGAGTTATGGTTTGCTGAGCATTTTGATGTTAGCTTAGGTTATGACAATCACTTTCTGAGTATCTCCTTGTTAATGCTATGACTCATGTTTTTTTTCTTTTCACTATTTAACCAGTCAACAGAAATAGTTTTTAAATGACTGATTTTTTGTTTTGTGTTTTTCTGGTGTTGGCATACTGGAATAAGTTATTTTTGTTAGGTTTCAGCTAAACTGTGGTTTCTTTTTCTCTGTAGTTTTGTTTTGTTTTTGTTTTCTCTGAACTCCATTCATGGTCTGTAAACTGGCAATAAAGGATTTAAAACTAGGGCTGGGTATTGTCCCTGATTTCTAGAATCAGCTCAATTCCAATTCACAAGGTTCAATTCAATTTGAATCGGGGAAATTTTCCCTCAGCCTTTCAGAAATATTATAATTCTGATCATTTATCAGTACATATCCATATTGTTATATCTATGAAAAGAAAGCTGACACTTGTGAGACTATCAGAGGTGTAAGCATCACAGCAGATGCCTTTTTGTCAAATTAACTGAGCATAAAACACAAAAAAACACGAAGAAGATTTTCCTGGTCTGGCTTTTTATAGCAGATAATCACCATTAAAAATATTCTGCAATAGAACAAATGCGGAAAAAACCATGAATAAACATATGAACATTACCTGATGCTGCTGAAGTGAAGTGCATCAAAGTTACAGAATCTTAATTAGAAACACAGCTAAGCATTTTGCAATTTCACATGATTTTAAAAAGTTTAAATTTCTTCAGTATTGAACAGCAGAAATGAGCCTTTCTTATTGTAAGTCAGTAAAAATAAAAAACAAAACAAAAAAACAACAACAACAACAACAAAACAGAGGCCGACAGGGCTGTACATAACAGTAGACTGGTGGGTAATAAGCACGCGGATAATGCAGAAAACAGAGATTTTTAGATGGAAAACTACCCTTGAAGTAGGGGAGACCAGGGATAGTTGTAACATTCCTGACATTTTTGGCTGTAGCTTTGAGCTCTTTTAAGGTAGTGGATTCAAAATGCAATGCAAAGTTTTTACATGTCTTTATGAAATAGTAGAGCTATTTTTTCTGCAACGCAGTTACTAATTGCACGGTATGGTCTCAAACACAAAGAGAGAAATGTGACAATTAACCCCATGGTCTGGGTTATGTAATCATGTCATCTTTTTTATTCAACACCTGAATGCACTTATAAGAACTGATGTAGCTACAGCTAATATTTAAACATTATAATGAAGCTGAAAAAATGTAGTTGTGCACCAGCTTCATCAACTGCACTGTATGTGTTTGTGTCATGTTTTTAATCACTATCAAAATCATAGTGATGACAGATGTATGGCACCCTTTGAGTGCAGGCCTCATGAGCCCACAGAGTACAGGACAGGCACTTAACCCAAGCTTCTGGGGGAATGTAAGCAAAGCAATTCCATTGCTCTTGCAGAAGTCAATGGCTGCAGTTAGCAGGTGTGAACTGTGGTTATCCATGGGAAGAATCACTTTCTTTACGGCTGACCTTGGTGTGGTTTGCAAAGTGCTTCAACTATAGATGAGGAACTCTGTTTCTTGCATCCATCCTGATTTATTTCCACTATACTTCCTACTGAGAATCTTTCTGGCCCAGTCCTCGAAGATTTGTCCAATGACTTTGGATATTTACATCCATGTTTCACTGCAAGCTGATATGACAGTTCTTTTACCTGTAATTTTAATCACAAAAAATGTTAGTATTTCTGCTATACTATATTTTAAATGGCCACCATTACAAATTTCTAACTTTTCCCTACCTTATCCTCTATCAATTCCTATTGGCTTACCTCACATGGCCATAGTCAATAAAATGCATCTGCAACCCTCATCAGGTATTCTGTTAATTCTTTGTGAAGATCTTCTTTCGACTATTCAATTCAATTTCAATTCAATTCAATTTTATTTATATAGCTCCAAATCACAACAAAAGCCACCTCAAGGCGCTTTATATTGTACAGTAGATACAGAGAAAAACCCAACAATAATATGACCCCCTACGACCAAGCACGCGACAGTGGGAAGGAAAAACTCCCTTTTAACAGGAAGAAACCTCCAGCCGAACCAGGCTCAGGGAGAGGCGGCCATCTGAAGGAAAACAGGATAAAGACATGCTGTGGAAGAGAGACAGAGATTAATAACAGATATGATTCAACACAGAGTTCTGTTACTTTTTTTCTTAAATTGTCTGTGTTTGTCAAAGGGTGCTAATTTTTCACATGTGATAGAGTAACTGAATTGGGCATGTACAGGATGAATCAGAACGAAATTAACATCTTATAGTTTCTATCCTATCTAGCTCTTTCTAAGAAGTCAGTTTAATAGGCATAAGGTTTAAATTGATTTCTCTTATCCTCGAACTAAAATTCTTATGTGTTTACATAGTTCAGACCCACTTAGACTGTAGTTCAACAGGGTGAATACAATGTTTAAATGCCACAGTGAGCGCTTCTTTCAGAAAAAAATACTGTGCCGCAGTCACGCTGCTAGAGTCCGTCTCCATCATGGCCGCTCAGTGGACACAGTTTCACCGAAACTCCTGTAAAAATGTAGACACTGGATCGCGCATGCGCATTGCCGGTGGCTTAGTGGGTCGCAATCTCGCGCAACTTGCTTGGGCGACAGTCGGGGTTATAGCAACGGAAAGCCCATCAGCAGAAGCAGCGGGACGGCGAAGAGAGACGGCGGTAGCTTCAGTGAGTAACAAGAACTTTATTAAAAACGGCCCTCCGCACGGCCCAGTCCGTGCTGTCTAAACCACTTTATCACGGGATAAAGACTCCAACCGTCCCGTAGGTGACAGCCAGTCGTTGGCTGGTAAGGTGCGTGTGTATTATCGAAAAGGCCTCCAGAGGGGGGTAACGTTAGCCTGTAAAAGTCGCGTTTTCAGTTACGCTCGGATGTGTTAAAGTTAGCGGATACAAGTGTAGGGAAATATAATAAGCTGGAAAAACTGCTTATTTAAAACAACAGTAGCCAAACAAAACACCCACGGAGCCCCACCACAAACCTGCGAGGGGCGAGCAGTTAGCCGGGAGCTAGCTGATCGGTCTGAGCAGCGCTGAAACGCCTGTAACGTCAACTGTCAAAACACCGAGCCGTGAACGAAGTTCAGCCCTTAACTGTCCAACAAACCATGGTTTATAAACTATTGCATTACCAAACTTTTCATAGCCTGCTTAGATCAAACTATAAAATGCAAAATTACCTCTGCTGATAAAGAAATACAGTTTTTATCAGATTGAGCCCCTTATCTGATTAAAAACCTGTTGACAAAGAGCTCTTTATGACTGCTACAATACGATATTATTTCAAACTAAGTAGAAGTGTCCTGTAAGTCTGAATTTTTTGTCAGTCAATTTTAACTAGTACATCTTCTTTTAATTAGTAAATTGTATTCTCTGTTATTTATTTATTTACTCTTGTTTATTTCCCGACAGTACGTCAGACTTTACCAAAAAAAGAAAAATACTCTCACTTTATAGGTCAATCTATCAGCATGATTTATTAGTAGCTTCATAATTAACCCTTTAAATGTATAATAGAAAAATATTTGCTAATTTAAGCTTTACATTAAATGTATGGGTTCTATTAATAAAAAAAGAGAGGACAGCTGTGTCAGCCAACGATTTTTTACAATAAATCTGAAAATGTATCAGGACAAACCAAGCAAGTTTTTACTGGCACACATCATGTCTTTAGTTGGAGCTGTGTAAAATACCAAATATAACATATGCATAAATAGTATTTTTGAACCAGCAAGGTGATTCCCTTGCTTAAAACTTGACATATCTCACCATGGTGTGCACAGTGTGCTTTTTAAAAGGAAAATCAGAGTACAGTGGATTAGTGGAAGATGAAGTAGAAGTGGTAGGCCTATAAAATTATCTACAGCAGATGAACAGCATTTTTAAGAAACAGGAAACAATACAGTAAAGACCTGACACAGGACCTGAGCGAAAATGCTGAGATATGCCAACTTACACAAGAACAGGACTGAAAATTAGTGTCAGTAGGTCGCATGTAGTGATGAGTCCAAATTAAAAATTTGTGTTTCAAATCATCATCAATATTTACAAAAGAGAATGAGGAGAGAGGTACAACAACGAGTGTCTACAGCCATCTGTACAACATGGTGGAGGCTCTGTCACGTTTGGGCTGCATTTCAGTCAGTAGTGTTGGAGATCTTGTCACATGTATGAAAGGTATTATAGAACCAATTTTTTTAACACTCAAAAATTGCCTTTTTAAAAATCTGTAAATTATAGTATTTTTTTATTTTATTTGTTGTTGATTATTAGCGTTTGTTGCTGGATGAGAAAGGTCCTTGATTAGTTATACTAACACGTTCAATCTGTTATCTTTTTTGAGAGTAATTTCTGAATTTCCCATGTTACTTTTAGTCTGAAAAACAAAAATGTCTTTTATAATTATTGATGTGGTTTGTTTGTCATCGTGATCATGAGCAGCTATCATGTTCAATAATGAAGACTGTTCAGTTGCAGAGCTTTGATCTAAAATTATTATATATGTATTTTACAGTGTTTCAGTGCTGCTGGGTCAAATTCATTGGTCCGGTTACACTTTTTATGAACATAGTTTTTTTTGTCTATATTGTAGAGAGTCTCCAAAACTAACATTACACAAAGCAAAACACAATCAGGAGCTGAATAATTTATCATTCAGTCTGTACTCACATTTTGATGGTTTTTCATTTAATCTGAAGGTTATCAAAGTGTTAACCCTGTGTTCCTATCAACATAAAATGCTAATAACATTTAAAAGAAGACCCAAATTTATATTTGACTTCAACAAGTGAAATAATTCCAGAAACATTTGGCTGTTATGTGTGGATGGTGTTAGGGAAATTAGAATTATAATAGAAGGGAGTTGTGGGATTTTTTTTTGGTTTGACTTGGACATTTCTCTGGAAATTTCTGGATATTTGTTTTATGTTGCCTTCATTTCCACACCTTATATCCTGAATATATAGTACTCCCCCCCCTTCCCCCCGTATTAGGGATGTGTGACAACGGCTCAAGGTTATGTCACAATAGCTTAAAAAAACTTGTGATATTGATATTTCTGGTGGTATAAAATAAATCGAAACAATGTGTTATTATTGCTTGTAGCTTGCAAGTAGCAGCATTTATACGTGTTAGTAAATGAAGATAATTTTCTTTCCTTCTTTTCCAATGAACTACTGTCATTGATGACACATTACCTAATCTGAAGTGTGAATCTACTGAAACAAGGTGCCAACAACAGCAGCATTTCGCTGTATTAGCAGTGACACAGCATAAGTTTAATGTAAGAACAAAAGTAGCGTAGTTAGTATCTTCCCTGGAATTAAGGATGGATTAGGTAGAAATATATTATAAATTTTCTTGGCTTAAAAAGAAAAGAATCAGTGATTGAAAAGAATCAATCAGTGGATCAAAGTCCACACGCAAACCTGATTGAAATACTGTGGTTGGATCTAACAGAACTGTGTATAGATGAATGCCCACAAACCTCAATGTACCAAAGCAATGTTGTAAGGAAGACTTGGCCAGAATACCTCTACAGCAATGTAAGAGACTGATAAAGTCAGACAGAAAACAGCTACTTCAAGTGCTTAAAGTAGTCCTACAGACTATTGAATCACTGAGTGTATTTAGTTTTTCACAGGACTCCTGAGAAAACCTTCTTTTTCACATCACTGCACGTTGTCATCACCTACCAGTGTGATCCAGAAAAAAGGTTCTAAAAACCTACTAAGTTGAAAATCCATGACAATCCGTGTCCTTATATGACCTGAAACTTGTGGCCAGCTTGGGTGTTATTTTTGCTGTGCTGATAAGAAATAAATACAGTTGTGAGTTGTTGTAGTACCCTGTCACTCTTGAATAATGTGCCTGAACAGTCGCATTGACCTGAAAGTTGTTTGAATAACTGTCAGCTTTGCATCATGGGTAGTTGAAAAAGTCATAGAGCAGACTTCATTATTTAACTGCTTGGAGTTCACAGAGTAGCTGAACTGTAGTGTTTTATTTGAGGACTCTTTGTTCAGACACTGAAATACTGGAATATTTGGCAGATTCACTGGCTGCAGTCAGGAAGTGATTGTTCAGCACAACATCCTGTATTGTGTTTATTTTGGAGGACGTCAGCTCACAGGAAATGCTGTGGTATTGTTGGATTTTTCTTTATCTCACCTGTCAGTGTGATGCATCCCTGCTGGGTTGGTTTTTATGTTTGTCTGATGCACCTACAGGCGGTCTGAACTGCGATGGGCAGAGCATGTTGAACCTGAGCTAACAGGATTAACTGGGCAGAGATTAGAGGCCCGGCCTCAGGTTTTCTGTGGCATGTCCCTCTGTAACCCTGGCGAGGGGTAAACCTCCATGACCTATTTTTATGGTTTGCACTTTGCAGTTTATGTATTTTCTTGTTTTGCATTCAGTTTGGTTTCAGTCAGTTTCTATTAAGAGTTTACTCTACTTTATGTTTAGTTTTTATTGTATAAGATGTTCTTATTGAAATTTCACTGATTATTTGTTTGAGACCTCAGAAATTTGCACATATTTACGTCAGAACTGAGTCTCCCATGTTTGGGGTGCAAAATGTAGCTTCACTTACAGCATTTTAATAAAGTAGCCACACCACAGTGTTTCACATATGTTTATGAAATTATGTAAACACCTCAAATATCCAAAGATGTAAAAAAAAAACGGATCTAGGAGCTGTGCCCTAAACTCAGCAAGAAGTCAGCCAGTTTGAATTTCTCAGTGTTTTAGTAGAAATCAGCAAACAGATTTAATCACATGTATTTCATATTTGGTCAGCTTGAACTAAAGACCTTAATGTTGCTATATTTTGTTGGTTTTGAATTTTCTTTAAAGGGTTAAATCATTGTGACTTGGTCAATTTCAGTGTTTCAACATAATTCTAAAACTTACTTACGTAAACATGTCCCCAGACAGTTAAATTAGCACTTTTGAGTAGATGATTACCTTATGTGAAGTATAAACTGTAACCGAGCTGATACTGAACATGATTCCGGTTTCTGTCTCCAGGTCTTTGTATAAGTGGTCAAGCACAACCCAGTTCTCAGCAGTACGCTCCAACACACACCCAGCACAGGTGAGTAAATGTGTGTTCCCATATGTTTTATTACAAAGCATGCAAACTTAAATAAACGTAATAAAACATGAAGATAAAGATGTAATAGGTTATTCAAAATTACCAAATGGTGATAAAAAAAAAGGTAAATAAAATAAAAAAGATCATGAATTCTCTGTCATTTAACACGCTCCTGTTTGCCACGCTCCTGGATACACATATTCTTCATTATGTGGAGTCGCTTACTTTTACTTTATATAGATATAAACACATTTTCATAGATTAATCAGGCTTATGTGTCAGTGAAAAAAGATTGTCTGGAGCCTTCAGATGTTACACTGATGTTAATATCTTTACATGTGCTTGCGTGTTTGTGGGTGCCTAGCAGGAGGATGGCGGTGAATGTCTACTCCACCTCTATGACCATAGAGAACCTGAGTCGCCATGACATGTTGGCGTGGGTGAACGACTCTCTGCAGCTCACCTACACAAAGATTGAGCAGCTGTGTACAGGTAAACACACACTTCTTGAGAAAAAGCTTCAAATTAAAATAAATGTTTTTCTTGACTTTGTGCTCCTGTTCTGTTTTTTCAGGCGCAGCTTACTGCCAGTTCATGGACATGCTGTTTCCAGGCTGCATATTACTGAAGAAAGTCAAGTTCAACGCAAAACTGGAACATGAATACATCCACAATTTCAAGGTCTTACAGGCTGCGTTCAAGAGAATGACCGTTGACAAGGTGGGAACAGGGAAACCAACTGCTGTTTGTTCTTATTATCCGAGGTGTCATATCTGTACTTTTATATTAGTTATAAGTAGTTTATATTAGTGGCTCATCCCTTGCTGCTCTAGCCTACATGCCAAATAACTTTGCACAAACTTGGACTAACCCTAAGCTCTTAGAGGCATCCATCAGAGTACGAATGTTTAAGTAGAAAAAGCATAGCTAAAACAGCTTGAGTGACGTTGTATATAAGAACCACTCTGTTTACTATTTAAGTCAGTACAGTTAAAGTACTGTGGCACAGTCTAAATTGTTTTTAACTGTACTGTAGATAAAGTTGTCTTTAAAGTTGTCATTCTATTATTACGAATGTGAGTTTTTTAGGATCATTTACCTTGACAGAAGGAAGCAAGGTGATAACATGCAGATCATCTTAAAGATGGCTGCTGTTACCCCAAAATGACAGTTATTGGAGTATCTAATCCCAAGATTCCCTTTTCTGACATTTCAAGAATGTTTTTCTCCTGCTATTTAAAAACATTTCAGATCATCCCGGTGGAGAAATTGGTGAAGGGGAAGTTCCAGGACAATTTTGAGTTCCTTCAGTGGTTTAAGAAGTTTTTTGATGCCAACTATGACGGGAAAGAATACGACCCTCTGCTCACACGGCAGGGCCAGGAAGGAACACCGCCTCCACCTAATCCAGGTACAACACGACATAGTCAGCTGTGCGTGAACCTAAACCCTTCATTTTACTTCTCTCACATCTTCATGCTACCACATCCCCACCTCTAACCCAGGTAAACCTATTCATCATAAACCTAAAAGACCCACTCGCTCAGGTAACATCCCCTCCATGCAGCATGTGTGTGTGCAGTGTGTTACTCAGTTTATGGAGTGCTCTATCCTGGCTGGTTGTGGACAGCACTAGGGGCTCTAATTATCTGTCTGCCAGCTCCTTCCTATTAAGTAGTTCGACTCTCATATTACAATTTTAGTATTTCTTCTGCATTTACAGCATTAATAATTTGAAAAACTTTAAGGAAATATTTAAGACTGTAGGTCAAGCTTCTTGAATGCAGTATTTTTCCAATCTTTGAAAAATGCTGCTTTCGTAAAGTTATTGTCCTGTGAATAGGCTCAGTTTCCTATTCATAGCTGACAGCAGTGGTACCCAGTGCGGTCTTCTGCTGCTGCTGTAGACTCGAGGTTCTATGACTAGGCATTCTCTCTACTGTGACATCGGACATCAACACTGCCTTTTCATCCAGAGAAGTGCCACTGACTCAGTATTTGCCCTTTTTAAGGCCAGTTCCTGTAAACTCTAGAGATTGTTGTGAGGGAAAATTCCAGTAGATCAGTTTCTGAAATGTGTAGTTCTGAAATGGTATAACAGCCCATCGGCCACCAAAAAACATGTCATGTTCAAAGTCACTTAGATCATCTTTCTTCATCACTTTGGATCTCAATTTAAACTTCAGTAGATGAAGTCTACATGCCTAAATGCACTGAGTTGCTTCCAATGATTGGCTCATTATTTTTTAGCATTAATGAGCAGTTGAACTGGTATACCTAATGAAGTGGCAGGTGAGTGTATGGACTTGAGTTCTGATTCAAAGCTGTTAAACATCAGAGCTGCGCAGCCCGTGTTCTCTGAGGTTTGGTATTTTGTAGTGAGTCAAAGCATTAAAAACAGAGGCGTACTAACTGACAGTAATATACCTCAAAGTGGAACATCATGTGGCCTTTAAAGTATCCTGAATACAAATGGGAGGATTATGTCCCAGCCCTGCCCACAAAGAACCAATTACCAGGTGAAACAGGAAACACATTAGCCAGTCATGCTGTTTCACTGATGCATGCACAATATAGTTTCATGGCAGTTTGTGGTGTCTACACGCTAAAATAAAAATGTGTACTGTTTCCTTTTCTTTGGTTTACTCAGTCAATGTTGTGAATTAGCATGGTATGTGTTCAGTGCTCTCATGAGATTTACTGAACAAACACCACTCTGGATTGAGCCATTAAGAGATGTGATGTTTTGTAAAAATAGAACTTTCTGGGGAATTAAAAGGATCTTATCGTATTTTTTAGCAAAATTAGCAAACAAGATATTATCAAAATAGCTCTTGATTAGTAAACTTACATCAAGAAGGATTTTGCTGTGAATACTCAGACATACTTAGGGGCTGACCAACTAAATAGATGTATAGATATGTAAATATGTGCTTGTTTCATATAGGCCCCATGAGAACATCTCCCACAGCACCAAAGAGTGTCCCCACCCCGCAGAGGCAGATAGCATCAGCCCGCAGGAACCCTCCTGTGACACGTAATGGAGGAGACGCTGAGCTCATAGAGCTCAACCAGCAGGTACCGCTGCCCTGATAACTTTTCAAGAAAACCCTGTAACAGAGGTCCTGTGCAGCTCTCACATCAGAACTGCATAATTACTCAAACCCTTCAGCATTAATGAAGTTGGTAGTGGTTTGGAAGCTTTCCAGATTTCTTTTTTCAGTGTGAGTACTGGTGCTGGATTCTGATTACTACTCCTTATGAACCAGCCCACATTTCTGCTGATCTGCTCTGTGACACAGAGTCACTAACAGACCCAGGAGTACTTTTGGATGGAAATCTCTTAAGTCACTCTGCAGTGTCCCTCTCATAGCTACACATGTCAATAGTTTCAACTTTGGACATAGAAATTTTGTGCTGCCACCTTTTTGGCAGTGGAACCAGTCTTGGAGCTGGTTCCTTGTTTCTGTACCAGGACTGTGTCGGTGGGAAAAATGCAAGAGTGGTACAACAATTTAACTTTGGAATGTTTTTCTGACTCACACAAGTCAGGCTGAAAACACTGAAAAGGTTCTGATGTGACCAGCTCAACAAATCTTCACATCCTGTTAGTTGACTGTGGACATTAGTACACAAAATTTATATGTAGCTTTTTTCCTTAAAACGCTGCAGCTTTGTGAGCATGTTATGATATAATTTCTTCTCTTTTGTGTCTTCTATTTCTTTGTTTTTATTGTTGAACAACATTGTTGTTTCAGCTGCCTCCCTCATCGTTTTTTTTCCACGGTTGTTTCTGGTCATAGTTGCTCGATCTGAAGGTGACCGTAGACGGGCTGGAGAAGGAGAGGGACTTCTACTTTGGGAAGCTGAGAGACATTGAACTCATCTGCCAGGAGAATGAAAACAACCCAGTTTTGAACAAAATCATGGACATCCTGTATGCTACAGAGGTAAATACAGGCCAAAAATGTTTACTTACATTCAGCAATTACAGCACAGACCAGGAATTTGGGGGGGTGGACTGGTCTCAGGCTTTCATAAAATTTCTTGAGATATTACAAGAAATCAGACGATATGTTTGTTGGTTGTTAGAACATTTATTTCCCACAGTATTCAGATTAATTCCTTATCCCCTGACTTTACTGAAGGCATCACATACAGTATTTATGTCATCTGCAGGCTGGTGAACATTTGAATAGTCAAATGTTCACCAGCCTGCATTCAGAGTTACATGCTCCACACTGCTTGCAGTCATGCACATGTTTTCAGGTAATGAGCCAGTTATAATTCCTTGAATTCCTGATTATGGAATTTTAAACATTTTAGGCTGATCTGAGCCATGAGCAAAGTCCAGTTTGTTTACCTTGTTTGATCACTGTGACACGGTTCATTTAGATTCAGGCATGTGGTACGATGCTAACAGTGGCTGAGCATAGACCTTTGACACATCTGAAACTACAGCTGCTTCTATGACATAATAATAGTAAGACACAAGAGAGGACAGCTTGTCACTGCTTCCAAAAATGGCTCTAATTAAACCACAAGATGCATAAAATCACAGACCTTCTGTGTTCTCTGTGAGTGCTTTTCAAGCACTCCCCAAAGCTAGCAAGTGTGAGGCAGGAGGGGTGAGGTGCTGGGACAAACTCAAGAGTACTCTGGTACTCTTTGTTACGTGCTTTATGAGTGGAGACCAGCGAGGGAGTGGAGGTGGGTGATGGTTGTACTTTCCATGGTACAAGACCCATGTCAGAAAGATTCAAAAATGAATTATACATTTATTTAAAGTGTGTTTGTAATATTACGAGGAAAATCCCATATTCCACCTGCCGTACGTATCTCATGATTTTAGAATAGAATAGAATAGAATTCAACTTTATTGTCATTGCACATGCACAGGTACAGGGCAACGAAATGCAGTTTGCATCCATCCAGAAGTGCTTTAGTGATATAGATATATTACAATATATATTAGCAATAATATAGATATGTGAGTATATTACAGAAATGGGTCTATTATGGTATGTTATAATGTACACGGTATGAAGTATGTTGTGAATATTCTATAACTATAAGTATGTACAGGCTGTAGTGAGTACAAGCTATGTACAGGATATAAATATGAAAAACTATACAGAATATGAAATAAATAACTTTACAGAATCTGAGATATACAGTTATACAGAAATGGGAACTATGCAAGTTGTAAACAGTTGTAGGATTAAAAATTATCGATGTAAGATGATTATTTACACAGACTATACAGCGTTTTGCAGCCTTTACCTAAATCTGGTTAGATTACCACAAAATTAGAAATCAGCCTGTCAGTAAAGCAATAAAGCACCTCAGTGAGGTACAGAGACATCTGAGTGAACAGCTATGTGTTTTAATGTATTGCTGCAAGGAGGAAATCTTTAAAAATACTGAGATTATGAAGAAATGTAGCAAAAAACTTATGAAAGATGACCTGCAGCTGGTAAAGTCTGAAACACTGATCTTATCTTTTCCAGGAGGGATTTGCACCACCAGAAGATGATGAAATTGATGAAGGAGCACGAGGAGAACACGAGGAGTACTGAAATCTTCCTCTCCTCTTTATCACCGTCACCACTCCTCCACCTCCCTTTAATCTGACCTTAATTGCCATTTTTGCCCCTTTTTGTTTTCCCTCTAATTAGTTTACATTTTACAAACTCCCCTTACTTCGCCTGTCTTGTCCACGGCTGTCCATCTCACAACATGTTTGTTGTACAGCCTCACTTCCTTTCCAAACTCTTACTAGTAAAGGACGCTTAACCCGGACCGGTCTGGACTCGGACCCAGCAGCCTGGCTTGGCTTACTCGACTTGTTCTAACCTGATGGGACAACTGTGCTGCGGGGCTTCTCATCCTGCTGGTGTGTCGCAGGTTTATAGTTAACAGCAGTGAGATGACAAACAGCTCTGGAGTGCTATGAATCTGTCTGATGAGTCAGGTCACTTTCTCCCATCATGCACTCTGATTGACCACACACAGACACACATATTGATCAGGGTTCTCTGCAAAAGTTTATACATGAAACCACACAATGTTTTCCACATAATGTGATCAGCTTTAGAAGATTTTGGCTGGAAGTGGCTCAAAGTGAGATTATAAAAAGGCGTTAAGCCTATCCAGAGAGCAGCATGCATGCTGCACACGATGACACATGTGAACGCCAACACAGACATATCACAGACTCTGAAATGCTCACATGTATGTCATAAAAAAGTAATCATTCTGAGGTGAAGCATCACAGATATGTTTTTATTCATTAAGTCGTCCCAGCACAAAGGGTTTGCTCATGAAACTGTCCAGACAGCTTGTTTAGGAGCCATTAGATGTATTTATGTTTTTATTTATTTATATTTTTTAATCTGCTCTAAACAGTTTCTGAAAAAACACAAGATGGGGTTTGTAGAAACTGAAGGTCTTGCACTAAATGTAGCAAAAAAAGCTGACTGAAATGATCCAAAATGCCAACATGCAGTGACTGGCTCCAGCCAGAACGACACAGAAAGATGCAATTTTATATTTTGTAGATTTGTTGAAAAAGACTTGTTTTTTTTTGTTTCCTTTGCATTGATTTCTTCAGTGGCCAAGTCAGAGGCATAAGTTTAAACTTATTTAAATGTCAGGCTTTGAATTCTATCAATGAACAAATGTAAAAAAGAAGACTATAGAGGACACTACTAAATACTAATGTTTGACCGTTTTAATTGAGTTAAACATTTTAGCTGCTATCACTACTCTTCTGTTGTTGTATTTAATTGAATTTTCATAAGTCGCATAGCGTTAACACACCACAATGGCTGCCATGGAATTAAAGGTTTGTTTTTTGTGATTGACAGCCAGGCTGAGTGTGATTGCCATTAGTTGGATCAGTCTGAGAGAAGAGAACATCAGACCCTCTCTCACCTTGCCATGGCAGCTGTGTGATAAACTTGCATCATTTGGATTTACTGCTGGAATGAAATAAAGCTATGAGTTTCAAGAAAAGTAACAGACCTCATCACTGTGTGCTGTCTGCTGCCGTGTTTTTACAGAGATATAGACTTTATTTAATCCCACACTGGAGAAATTTCCTTGTTACAGCAGCACAAGGGACAGCAAGAAAAGGTAAATTAGAGACATAATAGAAAAAAAACAAAAATAGAAAAAAATAAATAAGAAAAATAGTAAACAAAATAGCCACAATACTGTACTATGCACACATGGTTTCTACATACAGTAAAATACACCAAGATTTTACTTTTTTATATGTGCATAAAGCGCAGTGGGAATGATAACAATATACATGCATTTTTAAACAGTATTTCTCCTGTCTGGGTATGGTACAGCCTGACTGCTGTCGGGATGAAGGACCTGTGCAGGATCAGTCCTACACCGTGGCTGTTAAGTATACTACTCAGAGACCCCACAGTCTCATGTAGTTCCTGTTTTCTATTCATTAGGAGCAGCGTTTTCTATTTACATCATTTTTGCTTATGCAAATCAGCAGCATACTGATCACATCACACACAACAGTCAGGCCCAGCACATGTTTGCTAAATGTTGCCTCCATGCACCTCCGTAGAAGTCAAGCAGTCAGTTGCATTGATATCTCTTTGGACCTCATATTGAAAGTTACAGTGAAAAGTTCAACAGTTTGAATCAACTCCAGATCTTTTATCGGCTTAATCTGAGATGAAATAATGAGGGAACGGCCTCCTCAAATATTTACAGGCTCACATACTGGACATAGTTCTACAACAATGCATAGGTCTGCCACTATGTTGCCAAGAAAACTTTCACACATGGAAAAATATTTATGAATCAGTAGTGAGATGTTTTCCGACCTACAAAAGAGCAAGACACACTGAGACGTCCACTCAGTTTCAGGATTATGCTTCCACTTACAGTGAGTGGAGGAGGTCTGCTGAGGGATTTGGGAGGTTTGTGCCAAACACTAAGCGACGCTGCAGGATGTACTTGACCGTCTGTTCCACAGAGATGGCAGCCAGACAGAAAACTGCAGCATGCTGATGGTTTAATTGGACCTGGCAGTTATCAGTGATGATAGCATAGAGGATGAGATAATGAACTTTTCACAGGCAAATGGAAATGAGCTGAATGTTTTTATTCAAAGCTGAGCAGTAGAGTACCTGATGTTCAGCTTCCTGTTCACAAAATAGAAAATAAGCCTTTGAATTTTACCTGTTTGCTGAGCCAGGAATGGATAATAATGGACAGAGGCAGTGATTCAAACATCACAGTTTGAGTGGGATTTTTTTAAAGCATGCAGCTTCATGATAGAATTAGTTATGTGTCATATTTAGGATTTCAACTATTGGCATATATTATTATAATCCATATATCTTCAAAACGAAACGTCAAATTTTCTAGAGGCTGCGATGACTACAAATTATTTGTTTACAAATTATTTGTTTTGTCAATTATGATCCAAAACAGATAATTGTAACACTTGAAGGTAGAACCAGTGAGTTGGACTAAATCTAGAATATCTGATGCTCTAAATATGCTTTAGAGATCATTTTCACAATTAGGTAATTATTGATTAATGAAAATGACATTAAATGCCTAATATTGTCTGACTACTAAAATAAGGTAAAATAACAAAATGGTAAGTTGTATGGGTGAGAGGTATGAAAGAGGTTTGGTAGAGATTGTGACCGGAAAAAGAAAAGGTACATAGGTGGGAGAGTGGAAATTGTGGACAAAGGATGTTGGAGTTGGAGCTCTCGGGCAGGATTAAAAGAGGACCACTGTACTCTATAGAATCTAAAATGGCTCAATAATAATTTATATAGTATGGCATAACAAAATAGATAAGAGATAACCCCAAGGATATTAATTTTGGTATTAAGTTAAAAAGTATTGAAATGTAAGTTTTGCGCTAATTCTTTTTAATTTTTTTGAAAATTTAAAAACAGTTATCAGCAGTTGCTGTTTATTTTACAATAAATTGTAGATTTTTTAAAATGTATTTTATTTTTTTAAAACCGAACTCGTATTATTGTTGTATTTAGTTGTGTTTAAAATGAATCGGGGTCGTCTATGATTCCGTCTTGAAGACGCGTTTAATAAATTCCGTGTTTAAACTTGTTCCGTTCGGCTACGAACACGAAAGTTAACGGTCCAAACACATCACTCTGACGTCATGCCGACATAGAGACGTGGCACGCGGACGGTTAAACGCTCAGAGCAGTTTACGCAACGTCCTCTCGTTCATTCAGCAGAAGGGAGGAAGGAGGCAGGAAGTCACGGTACCCGAACTAATAACAGCCCATCTGGACCCGGAGACATGGCTTCAAATAACGGCTCGGTCGGAAAATGGGAGGTGGTGAAGAAAGGCAAGAAAAATAGCAACAACTCCGGCGGAGGAGGCAAGGTAGCGGCCGACAAGAAAGCCAGCGGAGAAAGGAAAGCCCTGGGCGAATCTAACCAGCCGTCCAGACGTAAGTGAACACGGCCCACTGCTAGCTGCTGAAGCTCAACTTCACGCAGCATTACTTCCTGGTATTAATTTTATCTCACACCGTCTGCGGTTTTACCAGCTCAGCTCTGAGTGGCTCTACCTTAAGTCCGTGTGTCGGCGTGAATTTTAAACTACTAGCTGAGCGGCCTTTGTGCTTCGTGCGGCTAGTTAGCTCGTTAGCAGTGTCAACAAAGTGAACGTCAGCACTGAGAGAGTCTGTCAGCATGCGTGAGACGCTTTTTGACCTTTGACCTCCCTTCAGCTGCTCTTTCGAACGAGCCTGAAGGTGTTTTTGTCATCTTGGAGCTGATCGGTATGACGTTAAGCAGCATTAGTTTGTTTTTACATCGCCTACAGTGATGGCTGTCATTTCTCTGGGGGTAAATATTTAACAACGTGGCCATTTAAATCTTATGCTACACGTTTAGCCATGGTTTTACTTCAGCTTTATGCCTCATAAACAGTTATCACTGCTATTATCATCGTTTATATAAATAGATTAAACTCGTTACTCTATTTTGTTATTACTTCTGACTTTATTTTCTTACTTATTTAGAAGGACTCCTATTAGTAACAATACAACTTACTGTTCCCGTTTACCTATAATCCTCGAGGTGATCAGTGTCCGAGTTATATTTTTGTTTGAGTCTTCTGGTGTAAAGGGCAAGTTTTTATAAATCAGAAGATGTAGGGTACTTTTATGAGTGATCTTTGAAAAATCAGAAACCTGGATGAGCTTTTCAATTCCAATTTCACCTTTAAGAAACCCGGCCACCCAGTCCTGCTTCTATCATCTAAACAATATTGCAAGGATACAACAATACTGACACTCCAGCTGTCACTTACGCTTTTCTTTCCTCTATTTAAATTGTCATGCACTTTTAATATGTTTCAATCAGAAATAAGGGTCTGAGTACCCCTAAGTGCACTACATATGGTACACTGTTGTTTAGCTTGTGTCTTGGTGTTCTGTCCTTGGGATGAACCGGTCTTTGAAAGTGATGCTGGATCTGAAGTGCATTGGGATGCTATGCTTGGAGAAAATGCTTGTTCTTCTTTACTTTGAACTGCATACGTTGTTTCTACAGTAAATGATAACCACAGTGAAAACAAATAATATAAATAATATAAATAATATAAATAGCTAATTTTGATTTTTAAAAATGTTTTTCTGCTAATAACTTTTTATCGAGTAAAGTTTACTCAGGTTTTTACTTATGTCTTCTGATCAAACATCGAGTGAAGATTCTATTGACATTCCTCACATGAATAAAGTCACTGGAGTGTTGGATCTCAAACTTGTCCTCCTTTTAATACTATCAGTGGCAGCAGGAGAATTCTCATTGTTAACCAGAAATGTCAAAGTTGGAATAAGGTGCTAAACTCAGTAGTTTGATTTACACCTTTAAAAATTGGAAAATGAAACCTAATTCGGTAACGTTGCTATGACAAGTTTAGGCGTGCAGTTAGGTGATATTAATACTGAATTACCAGCAGCTTCAATCTACCACATTACTGAAACATTATGTCAACCTAATGATGTTTTGTTTTTACTGAGTATGAAGCCCATACTGAAGCTGGAGCTCCTAATCTACTTATTCATTTTTTTCTGCCATGTTTTAAGAACCAGAATTAATTTGTGTTTTATCAAATCTTACGTACCAAACAAACCCTGCTGTTCCCTCTGTTTAGAGTCCCGCCCGGTGTCTCCTACTATGTCAAAGACTGACAAACACCATAGTTATCTTTATCTGTGTTAGAAATTACTCTTCACAAGGTCAACATATTATTTACTGACCTCTGATCAATTTCTACCCTTAAATTGACCAAAATACTTTCTGTTCACTAAATCTAGCAATAGCAGCTTGAAGAGGCTTCACTGAGTCTTTTGATTTTTGGATGATCATCACAAAATGATTATATCTCACTTTGCTGGAGCTGTTTGTTTCTGCTTCATTTTTATCACTGAATCTTACTGTCCAAAGTCTGATCACTGTGGCTGATTCAGTGGGGAAGTGGTGTAAAGCTTTAGTCTAAAGCTTATAAGAAATAAACCTGATCTGTTTAGTAAATGAACTCTCCAACACTTTATGTGAATCATTTTATTAACACAAACAACCTAATCACACATTCAGAAAGATATTTTGCCAAATCTCAGTTTGTTTCTTAAAGGCTTTCATCAGGACTTGATCATGAGGCTGTTACTTTTGGGTCTGTGGTTTTGACACATAAAACTGGAGGATTTTTTTTTTTTTAAACTTTAGCCTGGAGGGATTACGTATGTGGTTGAGCAAGAAAAGTGTTGCAGCAAAATCAGGCATTATGTAAGTGTTCAACAGATAAGAGCGTGAAGCTTGGATCACAGAGAAGAGTGGTAAATGTCTCTGCCTTTGCTGTTTGCATTATTTAAAAAGCCCTTTAAATCAGTGATGTTTATGATTGGGCGTACCTGGCCAGCGACTGCAGATGGGAATTAGCTAGTAGATAAATCTGGTACAAGACATCTTTTCTCTTATGAGGTCAGTGTTTTGGTCCCTGACAAATAAAGAACTGCTTGTATGATAACCATGCTCGGCTTTTTGTTCCCACATGTCTAAACATGTGAGAACCACAAAGCTTGAATTTAAGGAAGCTTAAAAACATCATCTCAGCTATTATTGGCTTTTAGTGGCCCGTGGATTAGGGCAGTAAAATTTGTTCTTTTTGGTATTTTGTCTTGATAGAAACTATAATCTGAAAGCTGTCACACGTTAATGATTTCTGCTAATATGCTTCTTGTAGTAAATTACACCAAAATGATCCCAAAAACTGTTGTTTCTTTGAGATGGTTTTAAATAGTTTCATAAAACTGAGATGAAAAATCTACTATCAAAATGACTAGGGAGTCTGACTGTAGACAGTAAAATGTGAGATCCTGTTAGTTGTTGTTTCACAGTGGAGCTTTTGAGCCCACTCATAATACTACAGCTTATAGCTGCCTACCCCGCACCAGCCTCGAATGTAAAGCATAGGGTGAATGACTGCTGGAAGTCATAGATGTTACATTTAGGCTTATGTTTGAAATACTAATTACATTGCAGTGTTTCCCACTAATAGAATTTACTCAAGCGACACACTCAAAGATTTGAGTCATGAAAATATATTCTTCGCTCTTATTTTGAAAGTTTAGCTAGCTCTGATCCATCACATGTTTTGCGATTTGCTGGCTTTGTTGTCAGTTCTCTCCTTGAAATCTTTCAGCTATCCGGAGTCCTTCGTCTCAGTGAGGCTAATTTTAACACCACCATCTTGGGCTTCAGCTGGAGACATTAGTCCTCTCTCTGCTGTGGAGAACCCACATAAGATCCAGAACTAGAACCTGCAGCAGGTGAAGAACTGGTCACTACGCTGAGCTGACCGAGTTTGGAGAGCGGAAAAAGGACTGCTGTCATCAGCAGCAGTCCAGTGTGAGGAAGTTACTAGAGAGCCAGCAGCACAGTCTTGTGACAGTTCATGAAATGGTCACAACATTTAATCTGTGGATTCGTATTTTGGGCTCTCTCTCGTACTGACTTGTATTCATGTACACAAAAAATGAAAAGAATATTCCCAGTTTCAAAGAGGGGAAAAAGGTGACATTTAGGCTACGTTCACACTGCAGGCGAAAGCGCATTAAATTCGATTATTTTAAAAAAAAATTTTTTTAACCCTATGCGACCCATATCCGATCATGGTATGACAGTGTGAACGGCACAAATCCAATATTTTCAAATTCGATCTGGGTCACTTTCGTATGTGGTATTGAATCCGATACATATCCGATGTTTTAGAAAGCGACTGCTGTTTGAATGGTCATGTCGCATTAAATCCGTCTTTTACGTCACTGACACAAGACAGACGCCAATTATCAGCGCCAGAGAAGCGCCCGAGAAGACATCGCGAATACTTCCTGGCCATCCAGTGTAGATGTCAGTGAACCTGTGGGGAAGACAACGTTGGAGAGCGTTTGCTGTCACATTTTTCTTTGTAGTGTGAACAAGCAGACAAAAAAAAAATCTGAATTGAGCATTAACACCTGCACCTTAGAGAGAGCGGGGGTTGAATAATTTTACTGCTCACACCAGAGACCAGTTCGAGTCCCACATGGGAAACATTTTTACACTTCAGTTGGATTATATTAATTGTGTTATTTAATTATTTTCAGAGCTCAATGTTCGTCCAACTCCCTAATCTCAGAAACATACAGATAAAAATTGAAGATACGGCATGATTCATTCAGAAAAATAAATGTTTAGTATGTTAAACCTTCTGTAATCCAACCTTCAAGTTAAATTTTATTAGCTTTTTGCTTCTTATTGCTCTAAAACTTTAGAATGCCTTCCCTCTTTGCTGAGCGAAGTCAGTCACCCATGCTTGTAAAGCTTGTACACAAGAATTTCACTCGCATGTTCTGTACCAGTGTACCTGCACATGTGATGTAACAATAAAAGTGACTTGATTTGATTTTGATCAGGACACTTCTGTCTTTGTTTTGAACTGTTTGTCATTTACAAGGACTGCTGGTATTTCCCTAAGTCTGCAGTCATGTGCTTCTTTTTTTTTAAAACGGATGTTAATTGGTTGGTTTTAAGGAAACCAACCACTTCGCTTAAAGTTCCCTGTTCACTTAGACTTTAAGTGATTATCCACTGCAGACAATAGTGCACAAGGTCCCAGATAAGGTTGCAAGGATTTCTGAGTCATATGATGCCATGAGAAAAGACATTTCAAGCTCCACATTTTGTTAAAACCTCGATAATTAACCAGGGAGTCTACTGTTTCAGCAGAATCATTCCATGAAACATCAGTTTCATCAACCTCCCCCACCCACCATCACCCTCTCAGAATCAGCTGATTTATTTATTGGGTGCAAAAACATTGGTATATTTGTTGAAGCCTTGCATAATTTCACCTCTATATTAATGTATTTTCAGAGTTATAGGTCTGTGGTGGGCTGAAATTCAGTGTTTATTTTTTTTAAATTTAGTTTTATTTATTTTCCAGTATTTTTAGGCCTCATACAAATTTGTTTTTGTTTTTCATTTCCCAGCTGAAAAAATACAGATGAAACTGCCATGCAGGCCACAAGAAAACAGCTGAGCACTAGATACCAAAGATTACAAGACTGTAAATATAGACAGGTCTTTCCATGCCTTGATCCTAAAGCTTTGATCGTGGTAACTTTCCTCCCTGACTTGAAAAATGCTATAACAATCTTTACAGTTTCAGTGATCAACACACACAAGCACACATTCATGCAGCATTTGATTGCATACTATGCAGCTCTTCTACTATCACACACACTCACATGCCTGTTAAACCTCTTCATATGTTTCTCTCGTTATATTTTGAGCTTCTCTGTAAAACATGGCACACTCATGTTTGAGACTAAAAATAGAGACATGCTGACTCTAAATCCACATGTGTGACTAAAGCTTGATTTGGTTCAGTCCAACTTCTATTTTTCTCATGAAAAAGCACAGCCGCTCAGTTATGATCACAGATAGAGTTTAAAAAGGAGCTCCATTCTGAAACGGAGTACAGGAAAGAGACAGCACTGTGACTGACACGATGGCCTGAGTTGGAGTGAAGGAAAACATTTTTCTAGAGCCAACAGAAGCAGCCCATATTACTGTGATCACTATAAATGCTTCATAGGTCAAAGGCCAATTTGAGTCGTTCGTCAAATCACCTCATTAACCAGCTTAAATTTAAAGAAAAGTGATCTTAGTTCCTGCCATCCACCTCTGGTGTGTTTTGCACACAAAATGACAAAATGGTGACAAAATGATTAATCACCAACAGAGTAAAAACTGGTAAGCAGTTAAAGTGCTCTCTGATTTCCCCACAGTCTGTAAAGGTGTCAGATTTATTCCAAGCTGCAGGTATTTGATGGGAAATGAATAAAAGCAGAACAGGGTCAATTTCAATGTATTGCCACTTTCAGCCAGTGAGAGAGCTTTGACATCTTATAAATACAATTACTTGTTATTGCCTTTATAAAACATTGCAAATAAGTATTGATTTAATATCAAAGTACAGGCTCTAAAAAAATAAATAAGGCATTCTTAACTTTGTATAGGTCCTCAAAACTGTTTACCAGAAACACACAAGGGGAAGAGCTGGAATGCTGTTGGTGCTTAACTCCAGTCCTTTGTGAATTGTATTGAGTGTGCCACAAATATTCCTTTGGGTAACAGCCCATTACACAAGGCGTGGAGGGAGGGCAGAAGGGGGTAAGCAAGACGCTGAGGAGAGTAACTTGATTTTTAGGACTCAGGATAGAGGAGTCACTGCATTTCACTGCAGCTGCTTTGTTTTGTCCTTCAGCGCCCGTGAAGATGTCAGAGAGTCTGTATGACAGCTTGGAGAAGGTGGGAAAGAAGCAGAACAAGGAGCAGGTTCCTCCACCATCCGAGCCTCAAAACAAGAAGCCCTCATCAAGTAAACCACCCAAGAAGTCGTATTCGAGCAATACAGCCTCTCCCACAACTTACAAAACCCTCGAGGAGGCGTTCAAAGCGGTCAGTAAGAGACATTTTCTTAAGTTGACTGATATTAAACTCAATGGAAATTTAGTGAAAGAAATGACCCGAAATGATCTCTAAACAAAGCAGCATTGTTACATCTTCAAAGCCAACTGTCACATGCTGAAACCGATCTAGCCTTTGCTTGGAGGGTGTGTTCTTTTTGAGACTCCAATACTGATATTTTTCTCTTGTCCTGTCTTCAGCTGGATGTTGCAGACCTGAAGCAGCAGTTGGCTCGCAGTCAGACCCTGTTTCCAGAAAACCCTTCGGTTTGGATCAAAGATCTGGCTGGATACCTCAACCTCCATTTAACTGCCCAGGACACGGAGCCCACACTCAGCAGCCACCCTTATGGTCAGGCAGACTCTTATTTTGATATGCCCATTTATTTATCGTGCGGTTAAAGCATTTCAATACTTAAGTCTTCCTGTTTGTCTTTTCTGTCCCAGACTACCCATACTGCCTTACAGGAAAAGAGCTGAGGGGCGTGATCAAAGGCCTCATCGGACGTTGCAGCAGCGCTCTGCCAGATTTCTTCGACCACTGTGTTTACACTATGCTCAGGGAGTTGGACAGGCAGTCAGGTAAACCCAGGAGAACCTCTTACATCCTTTTATTGATGCGACTTTACTCAGTAGAACATTAACAGACAGGGAAAAATGCGCCAAGATACCAAAGCTGCAGAAATCTCAATAATAAACTTAAATGTTCTGTAAGTTGAAATAATATTCTGATTGAATATAAAACATATAAAACGTTACATATAAACCAAATAAATACATGCAAATAAACAAGGGGGTAAATAGGTGGGGGGGATGTTTATGCCCAGGTTAGTGGTTGTCTTTGACCATAAAAACCATATCACCTCAATGGCAGCACAGATAGAAGTGAAGAGAAGGCCAGGTGGTCGACATACTTGACAAAGCCCACAAGGTAGCGACAGGCCTGAAGCCAACATCTGAAAGCAGATGAGATGAGAGACCCTGAAAGAAAGGCAGCTGCAGGCAATCATTATGTTCCTTCCTTGTATTCACTTTCAAAAAGCTTTTGTTGTGTCTAGATTCATCTATTGATCTAGATTGATCTTTGCATGAGCTAAACTAAACAAGCTTTTAGCGAGGAGCAAAAGTGCACTGCTGTGAAAGAAAGTGATGTCTTGTGGTGTGACTGTCTTGGCAGTCAGGGGACAAAAAACAGTAAAGATCACTGTTATGGTTCAACGCTAGGGTGGGGTCAAAACCCATCATGACTCAAACCTCAAATTATCAGTGTTTACCTTTTAACAAACTCTAACCAAGAGCAGTCAGCAAGGTCACCAGGATGCATCATGAAATAAAGATTTTACCCAAGCATTGTTTCAGTTTTTAGTTAAAATTCATAAAGCAGAAAAAGAAGCCGAAAGTACCAATACCTAAAGCTTATTGTTTTTATTTCCAGGAGAACCTCTACATGGCTACAGAGTTTGCATTCAGGCAGTCCTGCAGGACAAACCCAAAATAGCCACCCAAAATCTGCCAGAGGTGAGTGTGTGACTGTCACTCCGGCAAATAATCAGCAGCTTTGCTACTCTTGTCCTGCTCTGCATGTTATTACACTAAAAGCTCAAGCTATATTTTTCCTAACATTTCTGGACATGTGTAATATTATCAAATTATGTATTATATTTTCAAACTGGTAGTTTCAGAGGGGGTATTGCTGGATTTGTCTGTTTGAATAATTTTGCATTATTATATTGTAAAACTCTCCCTTCTTCTTGTTCCTTTTCTGCAGTATTTGGAAATGTTGCGGTCAGTTCAGAATCGTCCAGTAAAGTGTTTGACCATCATGTGGGCTCTGGGCCAAGCAGGATTTTATGATCTCAGCCAGGGTCTAAGAGGTAATAAACACTTTTACACAGAGGCACACAATAATTTCAATATTTTACATTACCGCATATCCATAAAGCCCAAAACTGCTCTGAACAAGTAGGCATTTGCCCAGTATTAGTCCAGATCTGTCTGTTTTCCCCTTTCTCCCACTTTCCCAACAATGTGTGAAGACAGACATTCTGGGTTGGGGTTCACTGAAGCAACAGAGCACATTAGAGCAGTAATATTCCCCCCTGATAGCTGCTGGTGCTCCAAGTGTTATTAGTTAGTGTGACTATATTAAATGTTTACAGTGCAAAATTGCAATGAAAGTTAGGGGGAAATGGTGTCTAAAATTACTGATTTAGTACAAAATCACACCCAAAGTGTGATTAAATATATTTATTTTCACTTTAACAGAAGAAAAGCTTCCTAAACTAAAGAAAATGTTATTTGTTTCAGTGTGGCTGGGCATCATGCTCCCTGTGCTGGGAGTGAAGTCTCTGTCCTCATATGCCATCGCCTATCTGGAGAGACTTCTCTCGTAAGTCTGACTCAGAAATCCATGAAATTTCTCAAATTTCTTCATCTTCCAGACACTTCCTTTCCATTCATTTGTAGTACTTGAACTATTAAGATCATTACCTGTGATACCTTTAATTTGAATGTCATGGATATTTCAACATACTTTAATTCTTTTCCCAGACTTCATTCAAACCTGACAAAAGGATTTGGTATTATGGGTCCGAAAGAGTTCTTTCCTTTGCTCGATTTTGCTTTCATGCCAAAGAACGCCCTGTCACCAAGGTAAATGTAAACCAGTGCAAACACAGACCAACAGCAAGACATATCAGACTGTTCATAATCTCTGTTTAGAAATAAAAGCATTGCAAAAATGTTATCTGCGTTCTGAGTCCTAATATATTTTTTTCTATTTTTTATTACAGTCTGCAGGAGCAGCTGAGGCGTTTGTATCCTCGACTGAAGGTCCTCGCATTTGGTGCCAAGCCAGAGAACACGTTGCACACGTACCTGCCGTCATTTCTGTCCAGAGCCACGCCACACTGTCCCGACGACATGAAGAGGGAGGTGAGACCCACAATTCTGTATACATTACTGCTGCTACTGTACTGTTACAGCAGCCATCACAACACGATCTTTGACAAAAGTGATTAAATAAAGCAGAACTGCTCAATAAAATTGTGTTCTCACTAAACGATGTCAAAGAATACATTATGAGTAAAATGATAAAAATGAACCGCATTGTCTTCTGCTTCTTGCAGCTGCTCAGCAGTATGACTGAGTGTCTGTGTGTGGATGTTCAGAGTTTAGGAGTGTGGAGGCAGCTCTACACCAAACACCTACCCCAGTCCAGGTAACCTGTGGACCATTTATTTTTTTGTCTTTCTATTTATGATCACATCTCCACATAAGGTAAACTGTACAAATGAAGAGGATTTCAAACTGATTTCAGACTCACTGCTTTCTTTCCTCAGTTTGCTTTTGAACCACTTATTAAAGTCCTGGAACATCCTTCCACCAAAGGTACAAGTGCTGTCACAATGTCTGTTGGCTCATAAACCAAACGCACCTCCCAGGGATACTGTTATTTAAACATCAAAGCCTGTGTAACCTGATTAATAATGCAGTTTTAATGTAACTTGTATTTTTATTGTCTTTTAATCCCATCACTGTGTTTTACTTGGAATTTTTTTTGTTTTTAGCTTCGGAAGAACCTCGAGGAAACGATCCAGTCTTTTAGAGTGACCAACGAAGAAATGAGAGACACCATTGAATCTCATGACCTTCAGGAGTGCAACAGCCTGTGCCAGGTGAGCAACTCAGCCTGTTCATGTTTGTTTAAAAGGAAACTCGCGATTTCAAAAAAGTCTGGGTTAGACACGAAGATAGTGTAAATATTAAATCATGAAGCACCTCTACAATATGAAAGTGAGCAATATGTATAAAGTGCTGACAGAAGGCATAAAAAGGTTTAAAAAATTAAGATATACATTTAGGAACTAAAACTAAAGGAATGAAGAGAAGAATATTAAATTGAAAGCCTATTAAAGAGATCAGTAGTGTTGTGCTATTGGAACGACTGTTTTGGGACTTACTGGGTAGTTTCCAAGCATCAAGGGCAGAGTTACTGAACTGGAGAACCTGGTGAGTTGCAGATGGGAGTACTGGAGAGATGAATGCATGAATGAGCATGTGCAACTCCTCTTTAAAAACTTCTTCTGACATTATCCCTGCTTCTTGGGCAACAACTAGAGATGTATGGAATCATAAAGCTAACACTTGGATTATGAACCTTATTTGACATGTGCTTTGTGTTTCTCCAGAATCTGCAGGTAAAGATGCGTGGTCACGGGTTCCCCTGGTCCAAGCTGCTCCTGGTTCTGCTCGTGTTCGTTGCCGGCTTCATCGCCCACGACGTCAGATCAAACGGCTCTGTCGCAGGTCTGTCAGAGTGCCGTTTACTCACCATATTCGCCTATCTTTGTATCTGTGGCCTACTCATTGTGTTTATATTACGTTTCAGATTCCATCACAGCCAGGTATCTGCACTCCTCAGGGATCACAGCTGTATCTCAGCAGGCCTGGAGCAAAATAACAGTCTACTCAAAGCAGGGCTTCAGGTACGATCATTTCTAGTCAACAGAGCCGACACTTAAAAATGATCCCTAAAATCTAAAACAAGCTTCTGACTCACTTCCTGATAACGCTCAGGCGCACAGTGTTTTATTCCCTGTGGTTTGTTGGCTTTTATTTAGAATTCTATATTAATATAGATTTATTAGATTAACCTGCTGTTCTGCCATAAAATGATTTGCTTTTAAAAAGAAAATTTAAAAAAATGTATGGCTTTTTCTTTTCTTCTATTTTTCCTCTAATGAAGATTGCAGTTATGATCATTATTGTCTGTATTGTGTGTTTTATATTTTCTGTAGCTGGTTGGAGACAAACACTCCTTATTATTACTCTGAGTGTGTCCGGGTTTTGGGTCCAGTAACGGAACAAGGTTTGGAAAAGGCAAAGTCAGCAGCTGTCTTCATCTCTGAAAACACCTCACGGTTTATTGTCTGGGTTAAAGAAACCACACCTCTTGTCATAGAATGGGTAAGGCCATGGCTACAGCTCCACCTGACCTTAAACATTTAAATGTTGAAGTACAATTGTTCTTTTTTGGGGGGGGGGCTGAAGCACAGCTTTCTGGGTGTATATTAAACAGTCCAGCTGGATTATCATTTCATCCTTTTGTGGATTTATTTGTGTTTATACTGTGTCACTTTTCCCCCTTAATTAAAATTTTGAGCATTACATAAGAAACTACCAGATAACTACCAGTCTGACTCTGATTGTGTTGCATGTCTTTGTCCAGGTGAACACCAACACCCCAGAGAGTGTGTTCCAGACTCTGGCATATTTGAAGGAGCTCCTCATCTTCCTACATCAAAACTACATCCTGCCAGCGCTGGCGTACACATCTAACCTGCTACAGAGAGCATGGGCCAACTTAGAGGACTCTTGCAAGTCAGTACTAACAGCAGCTCTTTAACAGTTAAGCTTTATTACTACATGCCTGAGTGTGGGGCAGTTAAACCGGCTGGGACTGGTTTCACAAAGATGTATTTGGTCTGTGGGGTTAAACAAGAAGAACAGCACAGCTTGTATTAGAATAATCTGACTAAAACGAAGACACCTTACCTCTGGGCTGACTAACTATAAGAATCTGTGGCACTGCTGCAACAATGATTTAACTATGAAGCCCTCGTTATGGTGCTTGTTGGGATGAAACGTGATTCACCTTTACTTATTGCTGTGTTTTATTGAAGCCATTGAGAAATGCGTGCAGGTTACCAGTTGCACTGACAGATGTAGTGACATGCCAGTTTATCCTGCTGGAGTTTGGACCTCGTTCCTATTTGTTCTTTAAAGGGAGTCGCTCACCAGAAGTTTGGCAGATCTTTGTAGGCTTTGTCTGTGTACGTTTCTCCTATTTGCACAGTACCGTCACAGCACCACACACATTTCACTTCTCAGCAGTGTGTTCTTCTTCTGTTTACTGGAGCCAGGTAGTTGCACCCAGCTGATAAACAATTGGACTATTTTTTCCATTCATTCATCCTCTGACAACTGTCCAGGTCTCAGTTGTGAGGGCAGCAGTCTAAAGCAGAGATGCATCAGCGGCCTTTTCCTTGGCTGTTGATAACCTCTGAGGTGATTGACAGATGAACTCTGTAATGATCTGTCAATCAGTTATGAGTAGTGTAGTAGACAAATGTGTTTGTTTGTATTGTTTAAAAGGAACTAAAAGCATCATTAAAGCTGCAGTGAGTGATTTTTTTTTTTTTTTTTTTTTTTTTTACTTTCTCTGTTGCAGTGGGGAGGTGTCTGTATCATGTCTGCAGGGCCACGCCTTGTCCTTTACCAACTCGACGTGGCAGCTTCTCCAACACACGACCTCGGCAATCAAGACATGGGCCCAGGATTTGCTCACTCGAGCGGGATAACGCAATACACACACAATATGCACACAGGAAGCTAAACACACCAACACACACACTCTGGCCCAGCGTGAGTCTGTCATGTCCCTTGTGACACAAGTGGATGCCGCAGGGTCAGAGGGAAACGAGCTCACTCAAAAAAGACCCTTTTTGTCTCTTGTTTTGGTTAAATTTTAAAATCAGTTTGGTGTTGTTTAGATGTTTGTTTTTTTTCTATCAGTCTTTTTGTCACTGCTGGATACGGAGGTTGTACCCTTCTTTCTCTCTCCCTGAGTTTTATACTGCAAATTTCAGCCACTGCTTGAGCCTCTGGGTTAGGCAGGTTCTGTAATTTATAGAAAATATAGGTTTGTAGATGATTTATAAAAGTTTTTATTTAAATATAATTAAAAAAAAAGTGTTGTGAAAGTTGGTAAAGGCAGGGAACATGTCAGAAACGTCTCCAAGCCACTGAAAACCTCATCAGAGGGTCAAGTCATCTTTAACACCTGGTCCTGTGTGTGCAAACCCCTTGTCAAACCTAACTAGGGAGTTGTGTCTCCGGGCGGATTTGCTCGTCCAGAGCACGGTCGTAAACACAGTCTTTTCACATCAGTCCAGAAGAAAAAAATCTGTGTGTCTTGTCTCTGCTGTTTTGTTTCTGTCCCGTTTTCTAATGCTTCACCTACCAGCAGAAGCTTCTCGCCCGAGCTGCGAGAAGCACCGACATCATGTACCTGAAGGTCAATGCGTTTCTGTGTTTGTGTCTGTGTGGATCAGTTGTCATCCTGTATGCTGTAATCTGAGAAATGACATTTTACTTAACTAACCCCCCAGCCTGTAAACAAGATGATATGGAAGAGACCAATGTCTTACTTTGTAATGTAAATGATTTGTAATAAAGACTCCAACCCCACTGCAGTGTTTTTATCAGCTGATGTACCCGAGTGTGCCACAAGCTACACAGCAAATAATAGAAACCACCTTGTTAACAGTTGTCTTGTCATGACTTGGGGCTTTGCCCTTAAACTCATACACATGCAAAACTTCAATTTTGCATGTGTATGTTCTTATTAAAATATAATTATTAGATATGTGTATTCAGGGTCATCGTAAGAAGAAACAAATTTGTCTCACCACGTATTAATATAGATCAAGATGAGAAGAGTACACTGGGAATGTATTTTTAGTCAAGTGTCGCTGATTCAGCAGTCCTCTTAAAAACGTATCTTGCCCCCGTAAATCAATGCTTTCCTCTCGCATGCTTAGTAGCGCTGCCGCTTATAGAGAAACACTGTGGGGAGCTGATACCATCCCCTTCGATAGCTCAGTTGGTAGAGCGGAGGACTGTAGAGGAGTGCGATAGACATCCTTAGGTCGCTGGTTCAAATCCGGCTCGAAGGAGGTGACACTTTTTTTTTCTTCTTCTTCTTTCACGGTGTTCAAGCGCAACGATCGAATACAGATTACATGGTAGATACGGTTCATCAGCCGAACCAGCACCATTGCCAGCAAGCCAACAGGCTCTGTTGGCTATAGCTCGACTCGATTACATAGATATATTTTATCAGGTTGCGAGGCAGCGCACATAAGGGGGATTAGCTCAAATGGTAGAGCGCTCGCTTAGCATGCGAGAGGTAGCGGGATCGATGCCCGCATCCTCCAAAGTTTTGTGTCTCGTCGGTTGGCGTGAGTTTGTTTTAACTCTCAAGTTGCAAAATGCAACCAACCAGACCAATTAGAAAATATGGTTATTTTAAAAATTGGTAATCTTTGGGGGGGAGCTGAGACACAAAACATAAAGAAGATGCCAATGTCACATTTACATTTTCACGAAAGTTTTTGCGACGAATTTCACTGAAATCAATTCGTTCGACACTTCAAACTTAGGCAGTCTTTGTATAAGCTATTATAGGTCCCTGCTGTCAACACGTTATCACCTTCAAAGCCTAACATTTTAAGCTAGGTGACAAATCGTCGATATCTTACGCTTCCGGGGACCCAACATCAGCAAACAAGAGAACCGTTTGGAATGAATATACGCATGTACACTCGTTTTACTTACATCTCTTTGGTAAACACTATATAACATGCTGGTTAATGTTAGGGATAAGATTATGGTTAGGGTTTGGGATACGGCTAGGACTGGAGTACATGGCTGGAACATGTATTACCTCGGGAGCGTTATTGTACTGGATTTCATTGATAACCCGGCGCGTAGCATAAGAACGCGGAAGCTCACCTGTCGCGCTCCTCCGGAACATCGCAGGACTTGACAAATCGTCAGCATATCACGGGTTGGTACTGCGAACGGGCTCCTTCTGAAGCGTGGGGGGATTAGCTCAAATGGTAGAGCGCTCGCTTAGCATGCGAGAGGTAGCGGGATCGATGCCCGCATCCTCCAAACTTTTTTCTGATGAGTTAAAATATTTTAAATAGAGCATTTTAAATATCCATGTGATTTAAAACTGTTTATTGTTTATGGAGAGTAATACATTTTAAGAGTACCGGGTAAATCTGTAAAGCAAACAGGAACTGATTGATTAATGATTATTTCTTTATGGCAGTGTATATTAATGAAATATGAAGTTGATATAAACAGAACTTTAAATAAATCACCCTAATTAGTAGAATGAAGAAACGACCTGAAATAGAGAATAAACTTATTTGAATGTTTATGACTCCCCGATAGCCGTAGATGTGTCTGTGCTGCCGCCTGGAGGCACAAGAGAGAAGATACATCTGCAGCTTCAACGTTTTCTTTAACACTAATAACTATGGCAGAGCACTGAATGTATAGAAGGTTGAAAGAGAGGCATTACTATGAGATAACTGTGAGGTAGATTATTATCAATTGGTAAAAAGTGCAAATGTAATCAAGCGCACATGAAAAATTAACAGGTTTTAGAGCTTTTTGTATTAAACTGTGTAAAAAGTTTACTTGCGTTGACTTGATATTCTGTGCATGGCGTTTACAATGATTAAAAAGTTCATGTGAGAGACAAAACAGAAGACAAAGAAGTCCAGACGCTTTTTCTTTCCAAGCTCCTTAGACTACAATGACCTGGATGACTGAGAATCTTCACAGACAACAAGACAAGACGGCGCAACACTAGACACAACAGGACAATACAGAGACAAGACAGTGCAATGGAAATGTGCAAAATACTAAGAATTGTGCAAAAAGACACTTGGTGTCTGAAGCTGTGCGTGTGTGGAGGAGCAATCCCAGTTCAAGGTCCCCTATGTGTCTAGACTCAGCACTATACGGATGGACTCTCTAGTTTGATATTTATTAAAACAATGGAGGAGTGAACCAGTCACAATTAAACAAAGACTAATCCTAAACTAGATTTACTGCCTGCTTCTTTTGTTTTTCTTTTTAACTGCCTGGCTCTTTACTATCTCTTAAATCCCTGTGACTAGCTATCCCTACCAGACCTTACTGTTACTGGGCTTTCATTAGTCTGTCACAACACTCAGGAATGTATCCTTCACAGAAAAAAGCAACGTAATCTTTAGCCATCACCAATGGGCGATTGATATAGTCTGACAAATAATAACAAATGTGTCTTGATATTGTTTGAGTGGCACACGTCATTGCATTGTGATCGTGCTACAGTACTGGACCCAGGGGGATTAGCTCAAATGGTAGAGTGCTCGCTTAGCATGCGAGAGGTAGCGGGATCGATGCCCGCATCCTCCAAAAGGCCGTACCTTTAAGCATCAACACAAAAACATTTCCTTTCCACAATAAACAAATGTTCAACTGTGTTCTGTTACCCCTGGTTAAGTAAGGTTACACTGGAAGGCTGACACCAGGCGACTGTGGAATGGACTGTGCTGCATCACTGACTACAAGAAAGACAACACAGTCAGCCCACTGCATCTCTTGCAGACGAGCTTAACAACTTTGACGCAGACAACAGAGAGCAGATCCTCTACCCTCAGGAGGACAGTGAGGCTGCAACTTTAACTCTCAAAACAGAAGCTGTGAGATGGATCTTTAAAAAGGTCAATCCTCACAAAGCTCCAGGACCGGACGGCATCCCAGGCCGGCTACTCAGAGTGTGTGCAGACGAGCTGGCAGAGGTGTTCACCAACATCTTCAACCTCTCCCTGAGGCAGTCAGTGGTCCCCACGTCCCTCAAAGCATCCACCATCATTCCCCTTCCCAAAAAATCAGTGGTCTCCTGTCTGAATGACTACCGTCCTGTTGCACTGACATCCGTCATCATGAAGTGCCTAGAGCGACTGGTCAAAGGTCACATCTGCTCCTCCCTCCCTGAAACACTGGACCCTCTTCAGTTTGCCTATCGGACAAACAGAGCCACAGAGGATGCCATCGCCCTGGCAACGCACACCACCCTCACTCACCTGGAAAAAGGGAATACATATGGAAGGATGCTCTTCATCGACTACAGCTCGGCATTTAACACCATCATCCCCTCAAAACTTGCCACAAAGCTCGTCAACCTTGGGCTGGAAACACCTATCTGCAGATGGATTCTAAACTTCCTCACAAACAAGCCCCAAGGTTGTGTGCTTAGCCCCCTCCTATATTCCCTGTTCACACACGACTGTGTTGCTAAACACGAGTCCAACATCATCATCAAGTTTGCGGATGACACAACCATCATAGGCCTCATCACAGACAACGACGAGACGGCCTATAGAGAGGAGGTGATGACACTGCACGAGTGGTGTCTGGAAAATAACCTGACTCTCAACATCAGCAAAACTAGAGAAATGATAGTGGACTACCGAAAACGACCAGTCAGAGAACACCAGCCCGTCCACATCAACGGTGTCAAGGTCGAAAGGGTCAGCAGCTTCAAGTTCCTTGGAGTCAACATCACCGAGTACTTCTCCTGGACCCAACATCACCTCAAATGTTGGGTGTGCGATCGAGAGCTTGCTGACGAGCTGCATTACAGTTTGGTACGGAAGCTGCTCTACCAGCAGCCGTAAATCACTACAGAGGGTGGTGAAGGCAGCAGAGCACATCACTGGCACGAGGCTTCCTGCCATTCAGGACATTTATCTCCAGCGATGCCTCCGCAAAGCACACAGCATCATCAAGGACCGCAGCCACCCAGCACATCAGCTGTTCTCCTTGTTACCATCTGGCAGACGTTACAGGAGTCTGTCTGCTCGGACTACAAGACTTAAAAACAGTTTTTACCACCAAGCCATACGACACCTCAACCACAACACTTAAACACACACAACACAGCACTCAGAAGCTACCCTGCAGCTTCACAAGTACTCTGTTAATCTGCACTGGTCACTCCACTTTATTGTTATTGATATTTATATTTAAAAGTGCAACACTGTAATTTTCTGCTGCTCATTCCTCCCGTCATATTTCTTTTCAAGATTTTCTTATTTAATCACTAGTGTACATATATTTATAGATACATATATATTTAGTCATCTTTTCTCTTTTACCATGTCTCTCTAATATTTTGCTCCTTACTATTTTCCTATTCTTTTTTTATTATTATTTTATTTTACTTTATTTTCTTCTACTGTATCATGCTGCTGAGTGACTGCTGCTCGTCAAACACATTTCATTGCAATGTTGACCCTGTGCTAACTTGCATATGACAAATAAAACTGAAAACTGAAAATAAGGAAATGCTACAGTTAGGTCACATGCATTGTGTTTAGACTCAGCACGGTGCTTATACTCCCTATATTGACATTTATCACCCTAAAACAATGGAGGAGTGAAATGGTCACTATTAAACAAAGACTTACCCTAAACTAGATTTACTGCCTGCTTCTTTTGTTTTTCTTTTTAACTGCCTGTGTCTCTTCAGAAATTAGCACAGTGTTAGTACATCACCTGCTGAACTTTCCACTTCCATTGATGTCAATTTGCATTAGCCCTTAAATGCTGTTGGTACCTACTGTGTTATGGGCCACAATAAAGACTAAATGAAAAGAGTTACACCTTGGTTAGGAGGAGTCTGAGCTTCTAAAAGTGGGGAATTAGAATCTCTAAACAACAAATCAGAAAAGTTTGATTTTGCAGATTGAAAAGATTGATCCAATCACTCTGAAAAGACTTTCTAACAGGTCCTCTCCCTTTAATGTCTCACAAAAACTAAAAAACATCCCCGATCATCCTAAAATAATATCAGAAAGATGGCAACTTCTTCTTCAGCAGTGACATGTGTAACTTGCAATCAGAGGGGGATTTGCTCAAATGGATTAGTGATCACTGTGAGACCTTGGGTCACCCTGTTTACATGCTTAACTTAATAACTAGAGGTGCAGTACTCTAATGCAAGTCTTCTTTAGTGACCTTTAACTGATCACACATGCTGTGGTGTTGTAGAGCTGCAGATGCGCAAAGCTGAGAACAGACACACGTGGGCTTTCCTTATGGAAATTATACTGGGATAGTTCCTCCTTTCAGTACGCCACAGTCAGTTGTTTCCTTTGGCGTTTTAAGACGAGAGTAGCATTCATGTGATCAAACACCCGCATCCGTGGGGGATTAGTCCCAAACAATGGAGGAGTGAAACAGTCACTATTAAACAAAGACTTATCCTACACTAGGATGTATCCTACATGATGAGTCAAGGAGGCCATTTACGTGAA